>NC_041385.1:824377537-824385037 GCF_002162155.2 Triticum dicoccoides
CAACCATGCTGAATTTGAAAGCATTTCAATCTATCGAAAATCAAGTCAACCGTGGTTGGTATTAACTGGTGGTTTACCTGACTTGTTGTTCAAAACCTTGAGCGAATCAAACCTCTAATGCCTTTTCCATACCTTCTTGGACCTGGCGCCTCTCTTTTCTCTTTTCCTTCTCTTTAGTGGATGTGGTGGCATGTGCTTCATCCCTCCTTTTAGGGTTAATGCTATCAATGGTGAATCGATCATTCGCTATCCTTTTTTCTGGGATCTGCTCTTTTCAGTGGAAGGTTTGAGGGAAGGTAATATTAGTGGGTCAATAACCTGCTTAGCTTTCCAAGTAAGGCAGTGAAGTTCCATATTTCTGTATCTTTCTTATCCCGGGATCTGCTGCTCTGTTCCCTTAGATGCAATAGTTTACTGATCGGGTTTTCCCTAATTTCAATAGTGAGGAGGATGTCCAATAAAAATACTATATTCTAGTATCTGACCAAAGGGAAGAATGAAAATAAATAGAGATAGAGGTCTCGGAAGTAGGGCCTATTAAAAGTACAGTGCCTTCTTGTTCTTGTTCTTCTGATCGATTGATTCAATTGGATTAAAGGGAAGAGAACACCAAAACTACTAGCGAAAAGCACTTTCACCTGGCTAGCACTTAGCAAGGTTAGTTTAGTTTGCTTGGAAGGGGAGCATTCCAAATGCATAACTCGAAATGACACTAAAGACTAAAGCTAGAACATCTATAGTGACAGACGAGGGCGAATCGTAACTAGAAGAAGGCCTCCGAACTGCTTCAAATCAAGAAATTGTGGGGAGCTTTTGGTCAAGTCTTGGAAGGGACTCCCATCCCAGAGTGTGAAAGCTCTCGGGAGAAGGGAATCGACAACACAACTGGAGCTGCCCTTTCTTTGGTTTAGTAAGAAGCTTCCTCAAGTATGTCGATTTGTAGTACGGTCAGTTCACTCGAATCCACTGACTTCATGCACGGGGACTCGACCATCAATCCTTTCTTGTGACGAGCTGTGACTGGGTGCTCTGAAACCTCCTTAAAAGGAGGGGCGGTGGGGTAAGGTAATTGAAGTAACTAGCCAGTATTAAGATTAGGCATAAGCATAATAAATTGATGCATCCGAAGACGGTGAATCTAGAATAGAGGCCGGGTGGGGAAGCAAAAGATGCAAGAGAGCCTTTTTCCGGGAAGGAAGGGACGGCCGAGAATGATGTCCTTTCTCGTGCCTAATGCCTAATGCCTAAGCGGGAGCGCCCCTCTGTCTGCTACTTTACACTACTCCTTGAACGTGTCCTCTCGGCTCTCCTCGAAACTATTCCGAAGTTTTGAATTCCATTTCTATGGATAGGTTCTAAGCATATGAGAGAAAGGCGGATGAAAGGCAGTGACCCTAAGTTCCGAATCTTGCCCTGAATAAGTAAGGTTTAGAGCAAAGGAGGTGGGCTTAGAACCAGCAAGCAAAGTAAGGCAAAGCTTTATCGCGAAGAGGGCAGATGAATGAATTGGTTCCAGGGTACGCCTTCCGAGGTATGCCGGGCAATAAGGGCAAGGAAGGCTGCGGGAAGAGTTTCAGGACTACGCCAGAGGACTCCTGTCCATAAGGCTAGGAAGGCAGGAGCAAAAAGATTGAACTAGCCCACGCATCTGCTCCCCTCTCAATCCACCAATAACTCCCATCTCCCAGCATCTCATTCCCCCACCCCGTCGTCGAGAGCAGCCAGCCCTTCTCAATAGAATCCATGTGCCATTGCCTGAATGTCAATCTGCCCCTCCTGTCCAAAAAGAAGCATATCCGAATAAAGGTACCAAGGTAACCCTTAGAGTCAAAGCATTTTTCGCTATTAAGGACTTACTGAAAAAGGCTCAAAAAACAGGAATCAGTTGGAGGAAACTAAGGACCAGGTTCACATTATCAGTGAGCGCGGATAAGAACGTTTCCTGGAATTCCACATCCCATATTGACTCTACCATCCCTAACGTTGGCCACTAAGTCCAATCTGACCTATCTCAAATAAGATCTTTTAGGATCAATTGGTTAGGCATCCCTCTTCTTTGTTTGCATAAGGCCACTAGCCATCTAGTGTTCGCTATCCTTCATCTTTCGATTAGCGAGATGATCTTAAAAACTACAGGCCTGAAATTTGCCTTTCTTAAGACCCCGTTGAACATATTTTCAAAATGTTCCATCATTGGGTATAAGTAGAATCTTCATAGCCCAAAAAAACACAGTCAAAGTCAAACGTTTGTCGGTGGCACAGGGTTGTGTTTGAAGAAATGGAGTTTCGTTGTTCGTCACATGAAACTCTGCACTTAGGGATCAGCCTCACAAATATGCTCTTCGAGCTTTGAAACCGTCTTCTTTGTGGACTCGGCTGTAGGCTATATATCCATGGCTTGTTGAGATCCCCTTCCTCCTTCCTTTCTCACTGGAAAAAGCAGTAGTTGTCAATCGACGACCAGTTATCAATCAATCTGATGAAGGTAACAATATCCTCCTTGAAATTCATATAATCATTCCCTGGAAAATCAACCAGATTCTCCCTCCTCTTATGGCTCAAAGGCTCAACCTGGCTAGTAAGTCGGCATAGGAGAGGAGCACTCCCCGATATTAGCTCTCAGCAGTTAAGCAATTCCGAAATCAGTTTGTTGCCCTGCAAAGTCTTTGACCTTGGGTATATGAGTAGGAGACTTAGGACAGTAGCGTCGATAGGCAGTAGGGCAAGCTGCCGGATTGACAGACAGTTATTAGGACAGTGGGTAAGCTACTTAGGCTAGGGAATAGGTACACATAGGTCAGATACGCGGGCGAGTCTCAATAACCAAAGTAGGAGTTGATGAGTGACTTTCTTCTTCTCTATTCCTTCTTACTGGACTGGACGGATTCCTTTCTGTAAACTGAGTTAATGGAGTCAAGAAAGAAGCTAGTACAGTAGGCATTCTTATTCCGTAAAATAAGTCACTGGTAGGCAAGACTTTCTCTCGAGAGTCAGTGCTTCGAGACGACTTTCGCAGATGTTCAGTCTTGCGAGGCGTATGAGCCAGATTTTTAGTACTCTCCCGACCTGTTAGAGGCCACCCTAATAAGCGGAGATTGCCGGGAAAACGTTGCTCAACAAGACAGTAACCAACTCGAAAAAGGAGACCCTGGCATAACAAGTGGTGATCTCTGTACTAGAATAGAAGCCCTGCTAATTGTGAAGAACCCACAGCCGGGAGCGTTAGCAACTGGATTTTACCACACTCCGTTATACCCTCCCTTGGGGGATGGCTTGGTGCTAATGTAGGACTTTCGGAGACCTTCCGCTTGCTGTTTTGGTCCAGCCTGAGTGGCCATAACTTCTACTGTGATTTAGTTTGGAGCGGTCTTGCTCTTGTTGTTCCGTTGTTGCGCGTCCTATTCTGATATTTAGGACCAAGAGGTACTGGATTCCCTTTCGGATAGGCCCTGAAAGGAGAAGAAAGGCTGAAATGCCAACGGATGTCTGTCTATTCTCTAATTCACCCGATCCCTATCCGCTTTCCAAAAAGGAAGAATGCATGAACCACGGCAGAGGAGAAAGGACGGATCACCTGCCGATCTTTTACAAAACTATGCCAGAAAGGATATAAAGATTGACCGGTACAAAAGCCATCTCCATCAATCTACGCTCATTAAGGAGAGGGTTCCTTAGAGAATAAAATGGGGAGCGAACGAAAAAGATGTGTGGCTGAGGTGTTGGGAGCCCCCAATAGAGAAGGACGATGCGGAAAGGTATGGTGGGAATACAAACAGGCCTGGACAGAAGAAGTAGACGAAAGACCTCTAGGCTGTGTCGTCATTCTCAATCCTGAAAAGAGAGCGCACATCCTGAGGAAGGCGCGTCATGCAAAGGTTCCCATTTTTTTTCCTTAGTTGACCCCGTGTTTCTATCGGATCCTAAGCTTCATCGGGACAAGCGCATAAACCATCCCATCCCAGTAGAGGGGACAGAGCAGCTCAGCGGGCTAATCAGTGACCTCATCTACCCAAAGACTTTATTTCTGCTGTACTTTCTTAAGCAATAGGAGCTCCTTCATATGCCCTTGAAGGCGGGAATATTGGTACTGAAACGAGGTTTAAAGGTACCTTTTCCCGTTGTCCGCTTTGCCTTCGTACGACTTTCCTTGGCAAACTATCCCAAAAAAGGAATGGGCTTTTTCAAAATCAAACTTGTTGTTTACTCATTGTGGCAAAAGAAAACTCTCTTATTTTCCTTCGAGATGAATACCAATTTGATAGAGGTGGGGCATTTTCCATGAGTGGATTCGAGAATGTGGTCCCTCCTCTCTTTTGACCAGTCCTTGGCTTCTTTGTTTGATGATGGCGATAGCTCTTCTCTAGCCCGGCTAGATAACAAAACAATGAAATAGCACGCCACTGTGGTGATAAATCTTCTTGATGAAATTTACTGATTCGACTCGTGGACCTTTTCCAAAGAGTAGTGGCCTTCGTTCGAAAGGTGAAAACAACCAGTCAATACCTTATTGATTCAAAAGGGAATGCAGATGCAATCTACTTGGAATAAAGGGTCTTGGCATGTAGTTGACTTCATAATGAAGAGCCAGAAGTTTAATGTCACTAGCTTCATTCTTACAGAAATTGATCAAGCTAGAAAGAAGGGATTTCCACAAGAATCTTCTCTTTGCACCACACATCATGAGAATGATATTGAACAAGAGTCAGCTCAGCCTGCCTCTTCCTTTGCTCCCCATTTTTAGACTTCTACAAGTCGATCTTCTTACGATGGAAATCACGAAAAAGATCATTCGCTCTTACCTCGTCTGGAGCAGACGAAACGTCTTTTGTTTAGCCTTTGGCCTTTTCATTTCAGTACCGAAGCCGAGTAGATCAATCAGATGACCATGGGTATGAGTCTCTTGTTTCACCTTCAGGTGTCCCATTTCTGCATCCGTTCTTGTAAGCGATAGCGATCCGTTGACAAGAAATCACTTAGATTAATAAGGTTTTGTGACTACGAGTTGCAGAAAGCGGCGCAGCCAATGGCCTGGGCTTTGAGTGGTATGAATTGAATAAAATATCATAATAAGCACGGTCGATCAACATTGGGGTCAGCATTAAGAAAGAGAAACCATGGGATATGGCCACGATGGACTTTATTGAGGGCCCGGCGCCAGGGAACTATACTCGCTAGCCCAAGCTACTGGTTTTATTTATAGAGTCAAGGGTGAGCATGTGACTGTGACTAAATAGCAGCGTGCCTTTGGCTCGCAGTATTGGAAAAAGATGAATCGGACTTGGCAGATTGAACTGCAGACTATAAAGAAGGAGGAAGAAAGCCCATAATTATCATGTATGACAAGGTTGTTCTTATCATGGTGAAACTGTTGGAAAAAGGTTACTGTGATTTTCTATCTATTAGTTGACTACGGAGCTTCTTCGTCCCGACCTATCTATATGTGAAAAGCACTCCGCCAGAATCCTCGTAGTAGTAAGTCATGGATTACAAGCTGTCCCTTCCGAAAAGCTCGTTTGCAATAGATATAGGGTTTACCAACCTCAGGCATGGACATAGACACCAGATCATTTTGATAGAAATGAGGTAGACTGGAAGCTGAAGCCAATAGACCAATGGAACTAATCAATCACTTGCTTTCCCAACTGGAGCAGGAAACTTCCAACCAAATAGGAGGGACCCGGAAGAAGAGATAAATGACAACTATCTCTAGAGAATTGAAAAGAGGTGTGCGAACTATGTTATTGAATCGGCCATGAAAACCTAAAATGAAGGAATAGGGGGTCTGGGATAAGCATGTATTGGAGGCGGGTTTCCCAATAAGTCAATAGCTATCCTTCGCTATCTGGGGCTAGCTCACTCTATGAGATAAGTTTCATGTATGGTTCGAAGCAGTTAACTCCCTTTTAAGGAGCGATCGATCAGCCCCGACCATGACCGGTCTAGAATCTCTCTCATTGAGCTTCTCTTTTGCGCCTGCTTTCTTCTTGATTTATTGCAGCAGCTAGTCTCCCTTTTCCAAATTCGATTATAAGTGAAGTGAGTTATGTTTCAAGAAATTCCATCCATTTCATCGCCCAGAATAATACCCAGTCCTGCCAATCTCTACGACAATCTCTGGTTTAGTTGATCTTTTTCTATTATGAAAAGCAAGGAAACACTAGTAATGGTGGAAACAGAACTTAGAAATCTAAGGCTGAAGGCTAGTTTCATTAACGAGTCTCACCTATTTCTTACTTCCCCTACCAGCCCTACCTACATCACCTTTCATATGGAACAGGCATGCTTTAGTGATGGGGCTAGCCGCTTTCACAAGAAATCAAACCAAACAAAGACACTTAGCATAGGAGTAGATTAGGGCATCTAGTGCTCTGTTCATCGTCTGAGGACTATAAGGTGCCAAGGGAAATAGCTCCATCCCATTGGATATCCCTAGCCTTGGTGGATCAGTGCAGTGAGAAAAAACTCTTCCATTCTATCTATGGTAGATAAAGGAGCTTCAAAGCCGTAGCCATCCTCATGGCCTTTTCACCCTACAGCCGTTGCACTTTTTTATTAAATGAAATAGTTCGTTTTCTCGCTCTTAACTCGAAAGTACTAACTAAATACAGGCACGGAGAAATAAAGAAGTGTGGGGGGTGAAGCAGCCAAGCTCATTCCCTTCCATTCCTGCTCTATAGTAGGGGTTATGTCCCCCTTTCCTAGTGAGAGCAATACGCAATGCTGCTACGAATAGAGATAGTGCCCTATCCACTGCAAAACGGTACTCTGCTTCAACCACACGGTATGGCTCCCTCATTTCAAACCAAGCTGTAGACCGAGTAGGAAACAGCTAAAGGTTCCGGTCCAAAGGTAAGAAGATCCGTTGGTTGGAAATCCGTATCAATTGTTACTGGTTCTCCCGTTCTTGGTACTGTGTCATGTGACTCTAAAGCCCCAACTAGGCTAGATCGAGATCTTGGTCCTTGCTAGGCTTACTCGCGTAAATAACCCCCATGTCTTAGGTGTTCTCAGGGGTAAGCGAGTCAGTACAATCGGTTGCACAACCATCCAGTCCATATCATAATTGTCATAATCAATCATATCAGTAGGTGGCATACTTGCCTGCTCAAGTCCATCTACTATGGATGTGGGCTTGGACCAAGCCATCCCCAAACACTGAACCGGATCTTGAAAACGGGACTGAACTGAATCCGACTTCTTGGTAGCCCAGTGGCTTTTGGTCCCCATCGGAAAGTGCTGAATGGATTGCTCCTTGCCCAACGACAAAAAGAAAGAAATTTAGGAGAGGATTGATAGGTTTAAGCATTCAGGGCTGGTCGCTCTTATGGATACCTGTGAGCTAGAGTCGGGAATCGAAAAGGAGACAACGGAAGCCGTACAGATCTAGTTGGGAATGCTGTTCATGCAGTGGAGAGCGTAAATGACCGGCCCTTGAGGCGCGAGTAGACTTATCATATAGAAAGGAAAGAGATAAGCGGAGGGAGGATGGTTTGATGATAG
>NC_041385.1:824392537-824408929 GCF_002162155.2 Triticum dicoccoides
AGAACACCGCACTCCCTCCTATCAACTTATTCAGATTTGCTTATTTCTTTCTCTTTCATTTTTGTAGATATAGGCTTTGGCGGATTCTCTCAAGGCTCGAGTGAAGTAACAAGCACATATTACCGGAAGCTAGTGATCCCGCCCGGCCAGCTCAGCATGCTTTAGAGCTCCTTGATTGGTACGAGATAGTGATAGCAAGAGGCAACTCTCAATTGTTGTAATATAGAGACCTCTTTCAATGATTATAGATCCAAAGGATCGTTATTGATAGGAAACTGCCAGTAGCCCTTGACTTTTACTTGAAGAATTGAATCCGCCTTCTTCTTCTTATTCTTCTGAAAGTCTCCCAGGCATGGTATCATCGGATCCACAAGGTCAATTTGTATCCATTTGTTCGGAAACCGGAAATGCCAACTACTCACTTCTTGCTGAGGATGAAGGTGCCATGGGTGATAGCGCCAGCCATTCCCTCATTGAAAAGAAAGCGCCAACCCTGCTACTAAAGCTAAGGCCAACCGCAGCCCAGTGAAATGAACTGTGTATGCAAAATAACATAGATTAATCTTGATGCGATCGATGCAGACACACTTCTTTTCTTAAAGGCTACAGTCAGAAACAACAACTTCGCAAATCACCCTAAGAGTGCCATACGAAAAAACAAAAGCAACTGTGGGTATAGACCAATTTCCTGCCCCAGAAGAGGCTCAGCCTACCAAACCCTGCTCTTTGCCTGCTTACCGAGCTCTCCTCATACCGAGTATCTAGGCATTTCTTCTCACAGACCGGTTGGGAGAAAGTTGGCATTCTTTAATATGTCACTGGGGACCCGTACTTACTTGATGGAATGGATGGGATGATGTGTTTCAGTTCAGCTAGTAGTGGAGGTTTCCTCGGCCTAGTCGCGTAAGAGCCCCCTTCTTTTTCTAGTTAGTTGAAAGAAAAGCAATGGGGAAGGTTGGCTTACCAGTTAATTGGTCTGTATCATATCTTGCTATGGTGGGACATCCTCTTCAGTTTAGGTATCCGGGCTGGCTGTTAGCTTTAGTCGTTCGGCACTCTTCCTTCATTCTCATTCAACAAGGAGAAGTGTCTAATCAAAATCATTGGTTGAGCCTCGCGTATATTATATGATGTCGTCCTGGAATTGAACTAGCGTTTAAGGTCGATCAAGTTCAAACAATTTGGCTCTGCAAGATCAATCAGATATCAAGTAAGAGATAGGCGCTTCCTATTAGTTATAGACTGCTTCTGTGACAAGTGGATCCCTTTAGGTTTAGTTGTTAATTGTACTATTCTCTTCAATAATTAGGTCTTCCGTATTCCTATTGGGGTCAGTGGTCTTCACCACTCACTGAGTCTGGATTCGTTTCATGGGTATTATTTGATGAGTGATCATCAATCTCTTCCATTGCTCCTATGTGCTGCTATACATACAAGGTACATGGGCCATGGGGCCTAACACACACTATACAGCCCAGCCCAATACTCAACACTCCCCCGGCTAAAGATATCTAACATGCCTATCTTGTTACAAATTGCTAAACCCTCACAAGGACCTACTCGTTTAGTAAAACAATCAGCTACCTGTTCACTATACTTAATGTTACCCCCTTCTTCGACCGAACAATCTCAATCCGAAGGAAGTATCGAAGAGGTCCAAGATCCTTTACCTCAAATGCTTCTCCCAGTCTTGCCTTCAAACATTTTATTTCTTCAACATCGTCTCCAGTAATCACAATATCATCCACATACACCGCCAAAATGGTGATATGGATTCGTCTATGCCGGTACTGTATGATCTCCATTACACTGAGAGTAGCCCATACCACAAACAACTCTCCTGAACCTGTCCACGCCCGTGGCGACTGTTTCAAGCCATACAAAGATTTCTTGAGCCTACACACCTTCCCATCAGTCTGTTTGTTCCAAAACCTGGAGGAATGTCCATATGGATCTCTTCTTGTAAATAACCACCATGAAGAAAAGCATTCTTCACATCTAGCTGATGTAAAGGCCACCCAAAGTAAGTTGACTGCGCATGAGATTAAGGTTCTCACCGTGTCCATCTTCGCCACTGGTGCTTTGGTCTCATCATAGTCTATCTCCCGTCTTCCTATAACCTTTTGCAATTAGCCTTGCCTTCTATCTATCCACCTTACCCTCTGGAGTCTGTTTTACGGTGAACACCCATTTGCATCCAACTGCTCTTTTTCCTGCTGGGAGTGGAAGAAGATCCCACGTCTTGTTCTTCTGAAGTGCACCAAGCTCCTCCTTCATTGCGTCTTTCTTTCCACCGGGGATCCAGCTTTGCAGCCTTCCAATCCTTTGGAATAGACACTGATTGTAGAGATGCAATGAATGCTTTGTGTGCGGGTGAGACATAAGAGTCTGAAACTCCATTTGCAATGTCATGCTCATAGCCATATCGGACCGGAGGCTTTCCAGCATTAGTCCTAGTCTCTCTGCGTAGTGCAAGCGGCAATTCCAAAGAAGTATTACCACCTGTCTCATTTTAACCTCCATCTTGCTCTTGTGGCTCCTCCTCGACTACCTCAGGTTGCTCTTGTGGTTCTTCATCCAAGACCACTAGCGGTACAAGAAGAAGGGGTCCCGGCTCAGGGGCGGGGGTATCTTACTTCTTTTCCTCTGCGTTCGTGACAAGCTAGTAGGCACTCTTGTGTGGGTTGGCTCATTCCCCTGGAAAACGAATATTAAGAAGATAGATACCATTCCGTCGTTACTAGATTCATTCTTTCTGCTCAAAAAGAACAAAGCCTCTATTGTGGGAAAAGTCTTTGAAACCCGAAGTTCTAAAATAGAAAATGGAATGAAGAAGGGGTGTGACCTTATGCCAACTATACTAGCTCCCCTAGAGGGATAATATAGCTCCTAAAGGATGATTGTTTATGGTATATTACCGTAATTGGAGAATTTGACCTGGTGCTGACTTGCTGCTGTTCTGAGAAGGGGACCTTGCAAAGCTTGACAAGTTTTTTTTATATTTATTGATCCAATCTGTCTACAGATAGGCGCCTGCTGTGGCAGCAATTAATTAATCTCCGCCTTAGCATACAAGGACCATGGCTCGCAGCGGGTAGTTACGGTGGTTTTGAGGAGACCCGCTCAAGGTCGCTGGTTCGGAGCTATTCCGAGATCTCAAGGAGCGCCAAGCTCAATACGTGCAAGAAGAAAGAAAGGCTTCCACCTACGACTGCAGCTGCTGGTACTTTATCTCTGTCGCTTTCAACTCCCACTCCTTCTCCCTTTGGTTTCTATAGGAAGTGAGACAGAATAATATATCTTCTGTAACTAATCTTTCTTATCGAAAGGTTATAGTTCGTAGATCATTTCTATAAGGACTATTTGAGCCATATCCGGTGCTTTGGACCTCTTTTAGCTGCTAGGTATCTACTGGGTTCAATCCCCACTTCCGCTTGAAATGAGTAAGTCAATCCTCTTGCTCGGCTGTGATACGAATACTATTCATACGCAGACCCGGATCCAAGATATGGGGCATAGACAGATAAGAATGGCTTCTGAGTTGCATTCATTGCACTCTGGAATGTGGGGCTCCTTGGCTGATGTGATGGAGCGGTATCAGCAGATACTTGCAAAGATCAAATCAAGCAGAAGAAACAAGGAAGTTAACTCCGCGCTATCGGCCACCTTAACACGAACAGCTTGGGACAGAGGTGTAATGCCTGACAGAGAATCAGCAATAGAATGAATTTTGCATGCATTTTTCATCGAGTGAAACTACTTGAATAAACTGGAAGTTCTAAACCAAGTACTCTTGAAATCGCTACCTCCTGGGATGGAAAAAGAGGCTCAGGTTTTAGCCCTCCGTTTTACCCCGGAAGTCGTTGTTCGTCTTTCGATATGAGAGGATGGCAAGTGTCCGCAATGACTTAGCGACTTAGCCAATTGGTTACAGATTCTAGACTGATCGATCAGATCACATCATCTCGAGCAAAGAGCTGAGAGCAGAGAAGCGACATCGCTTCGACACTCCTTCCTCTTTTCATTATGAAACCAATATCAAGCAAGATATGAAGAAGAGGGCGGCTCCCTGGATTGAACACATAAAGTAGTGCCAAGATCTCCTCTATGCGAGAGAGAAGTTCTCAGAAATGATGGAGCTGTTGGTTTCGGTCATTGTACGCTTGGTTGCTAAACCGCACACTTTACGGCGTCTGTAGGAAGAATTCATTCTGGTCCCAAAATTTATAAGAGATCTCGGTAGTGAATATGCAATGCTGAATTCCAATAAGTTGGTACTTCGCACAAGGAAGAAGCTCGTGTTAAAGATAGTTTCATCCAGACCGAACCCTACCTTAGCGTCTCATCCCCACCCACCAAGTCTTTATCCGCGGTGAAAGGAGTGGTTTAATTCGATGCAAGGTGCAAACGAGCTTTTCCAAAGATGGAGTCCTTTCAGAAATACATGTGCCAGAAGAAATCAGATTCTTTTTCTATCATAAAATGAATCTGCTTTCTGATGGCCATTTCGGTCCGTTGTGGGACCACGGCTTGGAAAGAAGGTATTTAGCGCAAAGAACTTCTTCCGCTTTTGGGGATTCCACTAATTGATAGAAGGAAGTGGATGCGGCAGGATTGGCCCCAATTGAATCACTAGTAGAAGAGATCCACGTGCAGAGACTGTTAGGGAGATGCAGATGGAGGGACGTTTGGATTGCTGCTAGAAGGGCTTACGACGAATAGATTGTTGGAATGGCTTTAAGTGAAAGGGAATCCGACAGCTTATATAGCACTAGTGAGAGGCCTCCTAGTCTATTTCGATGGACGTCTCCTAATCCTTCTTTTTCTATGGGTTCAGGAATGCCATGCCAATAACAGATAGAGCAGCTAATGGTCAAGCCAGAGGCAGCAGGTCTCATTCCAGACTCCACTCAGAATACCCGGCTCTTTTTCTAGACTCCACTAGGAAGACCTTGCTCTTTCACAGATACGGGGATCAGACATGGCTATCGCTTCGACAGCTTCTCCGGATGAAAAGACGCCGCCCAATGGATGGAGTTGGAGGGACACGGAATCCTTCCTAAGATGTGCCTAGAGAGAACAATCCTTTCAGAATCTCGTACGTCTAAGTGATCAACTACTTGTGCCTCCGAAAAGCTAGAAATCAGTAAAAGGAATGATCTACAGATAGAGGGTTCAAACCATATAGCAGCACTCATCCCGCCCTGACCCGAGTCCCCTAGCCTCTCAGCTTCAGCAGTTGTTGTAAGGAGAAGTAGCAGGATTGTTAGTTTATGTGCCGAGCAGGCGCAGGGATGAGAAGAGAATTGCATAGAATAGAAGCAGCTAAGGCTCCTTCCTCTTCAGATTCCTACTAAAGGGCGGAAGGTGAGTGAGTCGGCCGCATTGTTCCATCAGTGTGTCAAGGTCCATCAGTGTGTCAAGCAAGTTAGAAGAATAGCTTGTGCTTGTAGTGCAACAGTTGCTGCAAGAGCAAGAGCTACTGGTAAGGTTTAGTGTACGAGCCAGATCAGAACCTGAACTCGATTTGTCACTGTGCGCCGCTAGGGAAAGGTCAGAATGAAGATAGCAAGGGACGTTACTCCAACTATAGTAGTGAAATACCGAAATCAAGGAATCTCTCCGGGAAGACAGTCAAGGAAAGGGAAACATTACTCTACTAAGAAATAAACTCGTATAAGAAAGAAGAGACTTGGATTCCGGATTCCAATCTTTGATCCAGTTTTAGGCCAGTGCTCAAACTTGGAGAGAAAGAGCTTTTCCCTCAACTTCACTCCCTTGACTTGACTCCCGACCGATGATCCTACTAACGTCATTTTGACAGCTATGGATATGGAATTCAAGCATGCGTAGACACCGACCATATAGATTCTCTGACCTCTGCCCTGGAACCCCACATCGGGAGGCTGCCAGTACGTACTGCTATTTGACCTCGATACCCAGTCCGCTGATAAGAAAACTTCTGTTTCACTTAGGTGCTGCCAGTGTGGAAGAGGAGATTCGAGCCTCATAAGTGAATACGGAAATCCATCTGAACTGGTATCCATCCCTGGTAAGTAAGCTTCCTCGCTCGGTTTGTTTGCTATTGCTATAGTTCGATCCTTAAAGAGAATCACTGGCCCGGCTATCTCGAGGGATGGGATGAGAATTGGAATGAGAATAGGAATTGGAGAACAGAAGCAAGTGTGGAAAATGTTACTAATGTCAATTAAAAGAGTTAGCATCGGATCAGTGGTGTCGTTCGGATAGAGGGAACGAATAGTGGGTGAAATCCAAAAATCTTCTTTCCTTTTGGGGATGAGAGCGACTACACTACATAATTGGAACTTGCCTTTGCTTTATTGCCTTAGCTTCATTGGTATTGGAATGAATTGTCTTCTATGTGGAGATCCAAGGCTTGGTTTTCTAGCGCGAAAGCCGTTGCTAGCATCTGTTTGATTGCTGGGTTGGGTTAGCAAGTTATTTATTATCCATTGGCCACATCGCGATAGCCGTACTAGAACTTGACTTTCCCATTCTTGAGCCTGGCCACTACTTTGTTTGATTTTCTTGTCCGGGGTTGATGGATTTGCTGCTCTAAGGCATTGGAGGTTTAAAATTAGCATCTCGTAATGATCAGGATCTCTTGCCAGGTCAGGATAGCATCCATTCACTAATCGAAATCCGCTTTTCATTCTTGTTTATGGATATGGATCTGTTGTATCTGCTGGAGCTTGCCCCGGGCATTCAAGCAAGAATTTCCTGCTCCCTGTTCTCCGATAGATCTGCTCTACGTTCCGGACTGGCCGGCCTATTATCACAACTTCTGATTCCCTGAAAGCCTAGCTATCAACCATCGACCGAGGATCAAGAGCAAGTTCATTTTCCAAATCCATATTCTGGTCTCTGGGCAAGGAAGTGAAGCACAACTGTGTTTCTGGGGAAGCAGGTTTCCGCTCTTCCTTCGACTTCGATATATGTTATTTCTGAGGAATGTTACTAATCCGAGTAGTTGTTGTTGTTGATGGACGACTAGTTCGAGTAGTCGTTGTTGATGCCAGTCCAGTGTGGGTAGACGAACTAACCTAACCGTCAACTAAAAGCAAGCTGTAGAAATGGGGATCAGTGGCAGAATTTACATATAAGTTCTAAGTAAAGGTTTCAGGACTCAGTGGAAGTGATCCGGCAGACCAGTCAAAGAAAAGATTGATCAACCACTCACAACTGGAATCAAGCAATCCTATCCCAACAACCCAAGATCTTAGACTCGGCCAGGGATCATTTCTATCTCTATCTCTTGTGACCTGGAGAACTGCACTTTGAAACAGGCATGTCAATCAGAAACAGCCACAGGAAGCCCTCGGATTGAAGCTGAATCCGCCGTTCCGGATCGGCAGGAAGGTATCGGGCCAGTAATCTCAGGAAAAGCAGTTTTTCTTTAGTGAATTGACGCGATCTATCCTCAGTTATCAACCCAATGAGTAATGTATAATGTGTAGAAGAAAAATGGAAGCTTTATAGCACATTCCCTCTCTTTATCGGGATTTCCTTCAACGGGTTTCAAAAGTGAGTTCTAGGGCAGATTCGTCTAAAGAAACAGGGCTTGTCCCAAAGCCAACTCATAACAGGCTCCCTGATCCACGGAATAAAGATAGATTTCCTTGCTTGCGAGATCAAAAACTCAAGCGCCATCCGTTTCCTATTTGATTTCAGAACAGCGGAATATCATCACCCGTGGTTCACTTGAGCATGAATAGAGTTCGGTCTCCTTATGAATTCAAGTTGGTAAAGAAGTGGACTTCGGAGCTTTCGCTACAACCCCTCCAAGGCGGGCAACTGTCTCATTTGAGACTAGCACTTAAATAAAGAAAGGTAGGAAGGGCTCCCTCCCTCTAATGAAATGGGCTTCTTTAAATTATGCAATACGTTCACCAGTCTCGGATCTTTAGAAAAAGGAACCAATCCTATTTCGGCACTCTTTAGAGGCTATCACTCGTTTACCGCAGATCTCTATCCCACAGCTGGCTAATAAAATCGCCTTGGCAATGTGTCAAGTCCTTTCAGTCAGAGTTCAACTCTTCAGCGAAAGTGAAAAATCTACGGTCTTCCATCCGCGGAGGTAGCCATGGACTCCATAGTATATGTTGGTAGCTAGCGTACAGGCTTCATGTGAGGGGGGGGGGGTTGTTACCTATTCTATTCCCTTGCTTGGATAAAAACACCCATCTTTCCGTACGAAAGACACGCAACTAGAGCAACTTGATATTACGTATGTAGACCTGGCCTCCCTCAATAATAGCTGGCTCACCCGATTGACGATTTTCAAAGATCTACGCCAAGCGCCTCGAAGCGGGGATCCACTTTTTACTACTTTAGAAAGTGAGAAGCCTTTGGCTTGATTTCTTCTGTGGCTTCTTTATGTTTACCCACGCCGCGGCTATTCAATAAAAGGATTGGTAGTTAGTTGCCTCACCCTATTGGTTGTTGGTTTTCTTTCTCCTCTGCGTTCGTGAAAAGCTAGTATGCTCGCGGAAATCGTCTAAAAGAAACTACTCGCTAACTCGCTAACAAGACGGACTTCTTCCTCTGGCTCTGCCAGGCTATGCTGCTCGCCTAAATCGGTATCAATAACTTCTATCGTACTTCGACCTCTCATTGGAATGATAAGTTGGCTACGACGAACTAATAAGTTTCTCTTCTTGTCACCTTCTTTAAGCCTTTCCTTCTGCTTCCATCGAGAAATATATATAGATAAGCTTGGAGAAGCGATTAAGGTGTTTCCACTCTTAGGTTGTTCAATATGCGAAGACCGTGTCAATCACTACACCAGTGATACAAAAAGCAAGCATTCTTCTCCAGCTGACGTACCGACGCCTCACTACTACTTAATTAGTGAAAGATACGTTGGGATGTTTTCAATTCTCCATCAAGAGGCGGGCAACTATCTCTTTTCACACTAGACTTTGGATCGCCTTCCTACTGGTTTTCCTCTCGGTCTCCCCAACTAGGGGAAACCTCAAAGCAAACAACAGAGCAACACCTATCTTTTTTATTTAAGCACTGAACATCCGGATCCCCTTCCGACTTGCTTTTCCGGGCACTGGTCTTTCTAACAACTGGAACTCGTCTCCCTTTTCCTGATTCGCATCTTCTTCGGCTTTTGCTACGGTCTTTCCTTCAGTCAGTCCTTCCTTCAATATTTTTGCCTGCGGATCTCTCTCTTCAAAACATATATATCTTTCGGCGCCAGTCTTTCCTGCCTTACCTTAACCCCGCTTTCACGTGGCGAATCGGTATGAGGTTTCAGTGATCACTTTACGGTATTCTTTAAGCTTTCTTGGTCACCGGACAGAGTGAGAACTGCTCAGCTTGCTTTCTTTCCCTAGCACACACTTAGTAGATAGTAGGCACAGGTCCGCTAAGAGCTCATCGAACTTGACTTGTAGAGTGAGACCTGTGCTCGATATGGTTCATTTCAGTGCTCTTTCTCTCGGTATCGTTCACCACATGCCTGTGATCGATCTCTCTCAAGCTAGGTTTGGTATCGGTATCGGTGAAGTCCGTCATTGAATTGAAGTGGTAGAGTGGTAAGTGGGCGTACGGTCTATGGATTTCCTATCAGTGGCATTAGTTCCTTTTCATTCTCTAGATAGATGGGCAGAACAAGCTTCTCTTTATATTCTATTCTAGAAAGGATCAATTAGATTCTCATCTCCTATTTGTTTGAGCCATTCATTATAGTGGTGGTGCCAGGAAGGCTGCTTAGCACTCTAGTCCTTTTGAGTAAGGAATTGTAGCATGGGCAGGCAATCTCTTCGATTGATTCCCCTCCAGGAATTACTTGAATTAATTAGCCGGCCCACGGAGTGAAATATCGAACTTAACCTATAAATAACTAGTATCTCAAAAACCAAATAAAAGGCTTTCTTTTAAGCTTGTTAATGGAATTCCACAGGAGTCAAGCGCTAGCAAAGAAGAATTGGAAATCAGTCGCTTCCCTTCTGGACTCAAGTCAGCAGAAGAGTGAACTTCATATTAATAGGTAAATCCTACATCAAGCGTAAAGGAAGTACACTTTTTTTGATTCGGCGCTTAATAACTCGTACTTGACGTTGGTTTCGGTTCGATCAACTATCCTTTTTGAAGCGGATAGTTCACAGTGCTCATTCTCAAAAAAAGCGGAAAAGCCATGATGTTTCCACTCCATTTTCATTACGAAGATGTATTACGTCAGGATCTGTTGCTCAAACTGAATCACGCCAATGTTATGGAAGTTCCTGGATTGTTTGAAATAAGATTAGTACCAAAAGCTGCCTCTGATTTCAGAATCCAATTTGGAAAATTGGCTATGGAGATTTTGTGCGGTCAGAGATTCATACAGACACAAAGGGGCCCCTATTTTCAAGCAGGAAAGTCGTTTTGATCCAATCCATTCTTGGGGTCCGAAAAAGACACTGGATATGTCAGTGACTTTGCACGACAAAGCGTTCTCCGAGGGCATGGAATGTACCATTTTTTGGTCAGAATCTTTACAGTAATGACTATGTTGGATTCTCCGGTCGAAATACGGGAAAACTCCATCAAATTCTTTATGGAAACGGAGTTTTGCGAATTCTCCCCGGAACTGGAAGATCATTTCGAGATCTTCGAGCATATTCGAGGGTTCAATGTGACTATTGTCACTTCGGCCAATACAAAAGATGAGACTTTACTACTGTGGAGCGGCTTTTTGCTAAAAGATGAGGGGGAAACTAAGTAAGATGCCGGAGAAGCGACGAAATATACGAGATCACAAACGTAGATTGCTCGCGGCTAAATATGAATTGAGACGAAAGCTTTCTAATTTTGTAACCCGATCTTCCGTCTGATATGCGGGACAAACATCGTTATAAGTTGTCCAAGTTGCCAAGAAAGAGTTCAATGGCACGAGTAAGAAACCGAGGTATTTTCACGGGTCGCCCTCGTTCCGCAGTTGAGTTCTTTCGCATTTATCGTATCATTTTTCGTGGATTAGCATCTCGAGGTTCTTTGATGGGCATAAAGAAATCATCTTGGTAGCAACCACCAAGCCAATAGAACAAAGGTTAGCTCTGCAGCTAGTCCACAAGCAAGGGTTGTAGGTCCATTACCGTCCGGCTCCCGACCGAAACTAACGGAGTCATCCCAACTCTCGGATCGGAGATGCTAACGGGACAGGAATCGAAGTGGGGGACCTCTCTACCGCACCTGTCTCCCCAGACATAGACTACGTAAAGGGTAGTACTCTTGGAAAGAGAGAAGATCACCGCGTGAACAAAATCCAAAGTAACGAATGTCACTCCCGAGGGATCGACCACTATCATACATGAAATTTTGCATAGAATGATTGTTCATGTTCATGCCGGAGTGCTGAGGTTGTTCCCACCATTGAAGTCAGAGTCTGGGTGTGTTTTTCTTACTAATACGGAGAGGGTTCCGAATGATAAAGACCAATCAAAAACTTCTTCGTTTCGTTGGTAGAACCCACGCCAACTCTTTTCTCTAAATAATAGAGAGATCTTTTGATAGTCTCACTTCTATCAATGCAATGAAAGAACTATCCCTTCCTATTTGTTTGTCCTAATGAGACAAAAAAGAGCCTCCTTCTTTACCACTTTAGGGGATGGGGGTGAAGGGGGGTTTACAGACAACCGGGGCAAAGTGGTTTATGATTGAATCTCAGAGGCATTCTTATCATTTGGTAGATCCAAGTCCATGGCCTATTTCGGGTTCACTCGGAGCTTTGGCAACCACCGTAGGAGGTGTGATGTACATGCACTCATTTCAAGGGGGTGCAACACTTCTCAGTTTGGGCCTAATATTTATCCTTTATACCATGTTCGTATGGTGGCGGGATGTTCTACGTGAATCCACATTGGAAGGGCATCATACAAAAGCTGTACAATTAGGACCTCGATATGGTTCTATTCTCTTCATAGTCTCGGAGGTTATGTTCCTTTTTGCTTTTTTTTGGGCTTCTTCTCATACTTCTTTGGCACCTACGGTAGAGATCGGAGGTATTTGGCCCCCAAAAGGGATTGGGGTTTTAGATCCTTGGGAAATCCCTCTTCTTAATACCCCTATTCTCCCTTCATCCGGAGCTGCCGTAACTTGGGCTCATCATGCTATACTCGCGGGGAAGGAAAAACGAGCAGTTTACGCTTTAGTAGCAACCGTTTCACTGGCTCTAGTATCCACTGGCTTTCAAGGAATGGAATATTACCAAGCACCCTCCACTATTTCGGATTGTCTTTATGGTTCTACCTTTTTCTTAGCAACTGGCTTTCATGGTTTTCATGTGATTATAGATACTCTTTTCTTGATCGTATGTAGTATTCGTCAATATCTTGGTCAGATGACCAAGAAGCATCACGTTGGCTTTGAAGCAGCTGCATGGTACTGGCATTTTGTAGACGTGGTTCGGTTATTCCCATTTGTCTCTATCTATTGGTGGGGAGGTATATGAAAGAAGGGAACGAATAAGTGGATTGAGGAATAAAAGCTCGAAGACAAAGAGAACTTCTCCGGGTACTCAAGATATTGTGTTTGGAGAGGTGTAGATTGTAGATTCCAGCCGAGCCAGACCCAGGAAGAATACGAAGTCCAATTTCCTCAACCGCGCACACGGATAAGACGCCAGACAGTTTCTGAGGGATAGAAGTCTTGATCGGGCCAAGCCGGCATAACAGTTAGTAGTTCGCATTACTTTCTCTTCCGAAGCGCGCACATTCGAGTTTAGTATGGATGCACTGAGCGCTTAAGACCACTCGCTGGATGATATGGTCAATCATACTCCAGAGTGGGGACATCATAACAATAACATTCTATCTTTAGATTCGAGATGTATTGATCGAGACGTGCCTCACTCTAGTGAGGATTTGAGCTCCCCGATAGACGTAGGGCCCGCTCGGTACGCTGTCATTGTTTAGGGGGGTTCTTAATTCTAGCATGAAAGTCCGAGATGGAGGAATGATATTGGGCTTGAGAAGTGAGCAAGGAACCTGACATAACATTCCTATGGTTCCTCTGTCCCGGTCTTGCACCACTCTCATATCCATCAATCAATTTCATAGATAGTTACTATGGTTGTTTCTTCCTCCATTCACTAAAGCAAATGGAGCCTTTCCCTCCTCGAGTCAGCAAGCCAACTCGAGCGTTTTACCCTCGTGTCACTAGCGCAACACGAGCCATTCAAAAAAAAGTCTTGGAACTGAAGAGAAATCCATCTCTATACAAACTCTTTATGTTCTTGATATTGATTGAGTTACGAGAATGAAGAAGCGTAGCACACCTTTTCTCTCAATTCAAGTTTCCATTCAATAAGTGCATCAAGTATTTCGTATAGAAAGAAAAGGAACCACTTCTCTTCTCTTAAGTATATGAAAAATAGCTTTTTGGTCCCTTTCGTCCAGAGGTTAGGACATCGTCTTTTCATGTCGAAGACACGGGTTCGATTCCCGTAAGGTATAGGTACTTATTCCCGGCCGGCGGTATCAAGAACCCGGATAGTCAGTAGGAAACTCCAATCTGCAAGCGGAACAACGAGTTTAGAAGGCACGTTCTTGAAAGAGCAGGCTGACTATGAAACTCATATAAGGCTCGTGATTGGGTGCATTGTTGACTCGGGGGCGGTTCCATAGGCGGCTACTCTAAGACGGATCAAGTTGGGCTATATATTATGGCAAGTTGACCCTACTTTCCAATTTCGTAGATAGAACAGTTCTAGTAGAAGGTTAACCCGGCCTTCCTAAGAGTACTAGGTTAAAGGGGAGACCTCTAAAGCCCAGAAAGAACTATCCTATCCCTTCAGGAATCCAAAAGCGCCGTATCTGTGGATCACTAACGGCTATACCCAATGAGCAAACTAGAAAGAGCCTAGGAAAATGCATCTTCTCCCTATTCAGTCAGCAGTTGTCCATCGACTAGTCTTACTTACCGCACCGCCCGGCGAAAAGGGATTTCTCAGTGATAGACCCACGAGAGCGTGTGTGCCAGTGACAAAAGAAGTGCGAGACGATCTGGGAAGTGAGGGATGCCCTTCCTGGGTATCACGAGCGGCGAGGCAGGTATGGCTGGAGGAAAAGCAGGGCAACAGGGTGCTAGGTTTAAGCAAGTATTGTCCGTCCGATCATTGGAATCGGCTTAGCCGAAAAAGGCAGATCTGGTTTCACTAGTAGGAAGAACACCCTTCTAAGGTGAAGGTATTCCATTTCTAAGAAGGAAGTTCTATATATTCGAACTAGAGAGAAGCTCTAAAATGGAAATAGAAAAGGAACCCCTTGTCCGTCCAGGTACTCACCCCGCCGGAACTCGCAATCAAACATAGGGTTGGCAAACTAGGAAGGCACAGAAAAGATGGCAGTTGCAAAGGCGAGCAAGGTATTTTTGAATTTCCTCAAATTGATGAATCAATGAAGTAGTTGAATTGAAGTAAATGTGCCTACGAAAGAAGAGTTTTCGATATGGATATGCGAACAGGAAGAAAGCAAGCATATATTACTATTGCATTGGCAACGAACACCGTGAAACAAAGATAGCTGTTGAGGAGGAAGACCTGGATAGGGAGCCGGTTACGAATAAACCTGGGACTAGGAAACCCCGAACTACGAATGGAAACACTTTTTCAAGCAGGGGTAAACGGATCTAGTTAGGAAGCCGGAGATGGAAGAGAGGGTGTCGTGTCGGATCTTCAATCGGGGCAAACAACGGATGCTCGGGATAAAGCTGGACTTCGATTGGTTTTTGATGGATATGAGCTTTCCCTGAATAAGGATCAAAATATGCTTCCTAAAACAGCATGCGCAATGGTGGGCCGAGTACATAGCATAGCGTATATCAAGTATCCAACGCCTTCCGAATAAGGAATGGAAGCCGACTTAATAAAACTACATCTTGCTGATGTAGGTGTAGACAGGTATTCTAAAAGGAGTGACAATATTGGGTGTAAGGATTCTTCTATGCAAACATTGACCACTCGTATGGTAGCCTCACAACCATCTACAAGGGAGACTTCCACCTCAACCTGAAGTTCACCCACGTGGAGCCTTTACTAGTCGGAGTGGTAAGACTACAACCGATCCTCTTCCCCAATGCCAGCGTTGTATGTACCACCTGCCTTCTACCCTAGCCGGCCCAATACCTTCTCCGCAGGGACCTCAACAGTCCACTACTTCTGCTGCATAGCCTAGTTCTTCTACACCAGCAGCTATTGCTCCTAATGATCCATCATCAATCTGCTTCACCTGTCAACCAGAAGCTGCCATTTCCAGAACGGTTTGTGAAGTCAACTGAAGACAAGCAGATTGCAAAGTTTCTGGATATGATGACAGATATGCAGATTACCACCCCCATCCTTGATGGTGTCTTACAGGTGCCGATGTATACACAGTTCTTTAAGGACCAGCTCGCAAAGAAGCGAAACATTAACGAGCCAGAACTGGTTACTCTTACTAAGGAATGTAGTGCACTCGTTCAAATAAGCTACCTCTCAACTTAGATGAGCCTGCCAGTTTCAGTATTCCATGCTTGATAGGAAGTCAAACTTTCCATGCTTTATGTGGTCTTGGGTCTACTGTGATTCCCTTCACTATCTACGAGCCACTACCATTGGGTGATGTACGGCCGACTAGCATCACTCTCCACCTTGCTGATCAGGATCCGGCAGACATTTTGGGTGATATCCCTGCGATAGTTGGTAACTTCGCATTTCCAGTTGATTTTGTTGTCTTGGAGATGTAGGATAAGAGCTTTCCTATTTTTTTTTTGGGGAGACCTTTTCTAGCTACTGCAGGGGCTGTCATCGATGTGAAAGATGCTAAGCTCACGCTTCAATTTGGTGAGGAGAAAGTCTCATTTGACATTAGGTATATCTTCCAACTCACCTTCCTCACTGTCCAGACCATAGTAAGCAATATGAAACGAGTCAGTTAAGCCCTAGTAAAAGGCTACTCTTTGAATCCCCTATTTAAGGCATATAAAATTAGTACTCTTCCTGAGCTAGCTTAAGCATATCTCGAGCGAGTGAGTTTCCCTCCATCAAGTTCTAAGCGATCAAATAAGGTCCTTGCTCTCGAGCCAATGCCAATACCAATAGAGAGGGTCTAAACGAAGGATTCAAAGGAGGTTACCGGTTAAGGGCAAATGCAATCTCTGAGCCAGTTGGAGAAAAAAGGTAATCAAAGAAAGTTTCAGTTGGACTTTCCCTGCCAACCCTACCCAAATTTCATACCCTGCGGTTTTCGTTCCTCTATTGATATTTCGTTCCTCGAATCGAGACTTTCTTTGTCGAGGATCTCTGGTTTAGGGTACTCCATCGAGTTTAAGTTTCTTCTTCTAATGGCTGTGTCCGTCTAAGGTGGCTATTTGAGCGATTTAAGTATCGCGGTTGTCTTGAGC
>NC_041385.1:824411514-824421514 GCF_002162155.2 Triticum dicoccoides
AGCAGCACTTTGGTTTGTGCATGGTTGTGAAAAGAAGGCTTTCTATACACTTATATGAACTTCATTGGCGAAAGAAAGAGAAGCTTGCCTTGATAAAGCACAGCCTTTCGCACTCCAATAGGCATATATTGTTACAAGGTTATGCCCAAAGGTCTCAAAAACGCCGGTGCTACATATCAACGCGCCATGACTAAGATCTTCGATGAGATAATACATAAGATTGTCGAGTGCTATGTAGATGATCTCGTTGTAAAGGCGGTATCCTATGAAGAACATCTTCAACATCTCAGAATCGTATTCGACCGCCTAAGGCAACATGCACTCAAGTTAAACCCGTTGAAGTGCGCCTTCATGGTCTCGTCAGGCAAATTCCTAGGGTTTGTCATTCGACATCGGGGAATAGAAATTGACCCGAGTAAAATCAAGGCCATACTCGAAATGCCTCCTCCTCAAAACCTTAAGGAGCTACGTTCGCTTCAAGGGCGCCTGGCATACATCAGGCGATTCATAGCCAATTTTGCAGGAAGAATCCAACCTTTTACAAGAAAAACCAAAAAAGACATTCCATTCTTTTGGGATGAAAACTGCCAACAAGCCCTAGATGGCATCAAAAGCTATCTCCTCAATCCGCCAGTCCTGGCTGCGCCGATACCAGGGAAGGAGCTTATACTCTACACCACGGCCTTGGATGAATCTCTTGGGGCTCTATTGGAACAAGAAAATGAAAACGGGAAAGAGAATGCCCTCTATTACCTCAGTCGTGTGCTCGTAGGAGCTGAACATGCGTACTCTCCTATCGAAAAACATTGCCTTGCACTGGTGTTCGCTGTCAAGAAGCTACGGCACTACATGATAGCACATCGGGTCACCCTCATCTCCAAAGTTCACCCACTTAAATATCTCATGACAAGACCAATGCTTACAGGAAGATTGGCAAGATGGGGCCATCATCCTTACTGAGTTCGACATTGTGTATGCGCCGCAGAAGGCCATTAGAGGGCAAGCGATGGCGGATTTCCTAGCAGCACATCATACATATTTCTACAGTAAATAAAATATTTCCATGGATGGGATTGCACGTAGTCCATTCCACCTTTATCTATCTAGGTTATCCTTCTTTCTTAACAAAGCAGAATGTGATGATCGATCCCTCTATTATGGGATTTATGTTTATACCAAAGCCTCTACTTTAGATATTTATGCTGATGAAGGAAAGCCTTGTTAAAGACTACGACTTTGGACTTCCTTTTTCGTACTCTTCTTTCATCCTCCTTACAAGAACGCTTTTCCTGGTTCAGAAGAATAAGATACTTAAATTGTGGCTTACATATGGAAAATGCCTTCGTCTTGAAGCTACCAATGCACATCACGGTGAAATCATTGTCAATTAATTGTTAGATTCCCCATATCACCCATAGCCACCCAAATCTTTTTTTTTTGCCTCAAACTCTGCTGCCCTATCACTCCTCGATAAGTGTACTTACTCAGGTTGTGCACTTGGCTGAGCGAGATCTTCCCCTTTCGCATGAGAACCGCCTACCTACGCTAACGTAACTAATGCAGATGGCGGAAGTTAGTAGTTCTCCTATGCCAACATGAACAGAAACGAAATCGTCGAATTTCGTATAGAAAGAAAAGGAACCACTTCTATTCTCTTTTCTTAAGTATAAGAGGGATAAGTACTTATTCCTGGCCGGCGGTATCATTGCTGCTCCCCGCCTAATGCGGATCATTGTGCAATGCTTATGTGAAATCTCAATCCAAAACTTATTCGTTTCGTTGGAAAAACCAACGCCGATCTAAAACTAAGTCTTCCTTTCAAAAGTGAGCGAGCAGAGCTGAAAAAGATGGAGTTACCTGGAGATGAGATTTCTTTCTACGGATATGAAGGATAGAAATATGCTATTTGCTGCTATTACAACGAATCAACCAATTCGTAGTAAGTGTTCCCGTCTTCCCGATCTACATGATTTTTTCCCAACCAACATCTCTCAGAACTTTGCTATAACGCCAAACTTGGATATAACGCCAACGCCTGAGCGAATTGCCGGCGTCACAATAGTTTTACAAATAGAAGAGTATTTGGGCCAAAATGAGTCCGAACAGGGAGCAGTCAATTTAGCTAGAACAGTATTGGGAGCCCGCCACCGAAATGGCGAAACTTGGCAGGGCATATTAGAGGATATTCGGGCGGGTGGTGGTATGGATAATTTTATCCAGAATCTGCCTGGTGCCTACCCGGAAACCCCATTGGATCAATTTGCCATTATCCCAATAATTGATCTTCATGTGGGCAACTTTTATTTATCATTTACAAATGAACTCTTGTATATGCTGCTCACTGTCGTTTTGGTCGTTTTTCTTTTTTTTGTTGTTACGAAAAAGGGAGGTGGAAAGTCAGTGCCAAATGCATGGCAATCCTTGGTCGAGCTTATTTATGATTTCGTGCTGAACCTGGTAAACGAACAAATAGGTGGTCTTTCCGGAAATGTGAAACAAAAGTTTTTCCCTCGCATCTCGGTCACTTTTACTTTTTCGTTATTTCGTAATCCCCAGGGTATGATACCCTTTAGCTTCACAGTGACAAGTCATTTTCTCATTACTTTGGCTCTTTCATTTTCCATTTTTATAGGCATTACGATCGTTGGATTTCAAAGACATGGGCTTCATTTTTTTAGCTTCTTATTACCTGCGGGAGTCCCACTGCCGTTAGCACCTTTCTTAGTACTCCTTGAGCTAATCTCTTATTGTTTTCGTGCATTAAGCTTAGGAATACGTTTATTTGCTAATATGATGGCCGGTCATAGTTTAGTAAAGATTTTAAGTGGGTTTGCTTGGACTATGCTATTTCTGAATAATATTTTCTATTTCATAGGAGATCTTGGTCCCTTATTTATAGTTCTAGCATTAACCGGTCTGGAATTAGGTGTAGCTATATCACAAGCTCATGTTTCTACGATCTCAATTTGTATTTACTTGAATGATGCTACAAATCTCCATCAAAATGAGTCATTTCATAATTGAATAAAAACGAGGAGCCGAAGATTCTAGGGGGCTACAGCTGCGCTTTTGCAGCACTGAACATGGTTCCGGGTACTCAAGATATTGTGTTTGGAGAGGTGTAGATAGATAGGACGTAGTCTTGCTCGATCAGGACCCACAAGCAAGGGCTTGCGCTTCCCGCGCGAAAGAAAGCAAAATATACAGATTGAGATAATAACGGACTTGAAGCTTCTCAATTGATCCAAAGATACTATACTGGTTTATTTGGTTATCTGAACTTGGTTGACAGTACCCAGATTCTCCTTTTCTGATTGACTTGCGACATTGGAAAGTCAAGATGGTACCCGGCCTATCGACATTGGCGACATTGGGAAGTCAAGATATTGGGTTTGTTTTACAAAGAAAGGTGAAAGCCGAAAGCCTTACGCATTGCTTTAAGAAAGTGAAGAGATGGGCGCCCTATTCTCTGTGGTCTATGACGTTCTGTCAGCTATTTCCCGTGCTCAGTTCCAGATTTCTTCCATCAGTAGTCGGTATCTTCCATTTCAAATGCTAGTGAACATCACTTCTTCTAATATGCAATTCCCGAATGGGAACAGACTTGAAACCCTTCTTTTCCTAGCATTTCAGCCCAGGCGGCTTCCCTCTATATTAATAAGTTCTTTCGAGCAATCACTGATGTAGGTAGGGCTGGTGCGAGAAGAGATTGTCTTATGCCAGAAAAGAGGTGCTCCATGTCGAAGGCAGAAAAGACGTGCTTATCAAATCGGTGGTCCAAGCTCTACCAACCCGGGACTCTAACAACACTGGTCTATAGGGCTTAAGCTAGGGAAGGGGTATAGAATGGTACTTTCCATTTCTCAGGAATCCATAGAGAGAAGATCCTCCAGCTGCGGGTACAAGGCAGTTACACTTATTTCAGCAAAAACTATTAGGAATGATGTTGATGGCAGATGCTTGCACTATTCACTTAAGGCTGGGTTGGCTTCTCAGTTAAGAAGAAGCAAACAGTTCGGCCTGATTGAAAACTAGCGTTTCTTGTCCTTGCATCTTGCGAAAAAACGGAGTAAAAAAGAACAAGAGCATGAGTTGGGTCTGTGATTCCTGTTCGAGAAGCGGTTCCAACATCTGCCTTCAGGGTCTTGGTTAGCCGGAACTAGAAATGCCGGGACTATGGGGAAGGGTCCCTCGGGCGAGATGGCTAAGCGTGTACGACGAATTCTGTCTATCTGAAGATCTGAGAAAGGCGCTGATTACAGCTCTGTCCTTGGATGGACCATAGGCCTGATGCTAGGAGAGTGTAGTTCGAGCATTCTATTGTGTGCTCGATCCGTGATACGCAAAGCAATCTCCTGTTTACTATTGATCTACTTCCCTCTAGCATCACTCATCCTTACGACACTAGTCCATCCATCCCTCGACCGAAGAGAGTCTTCCTCCTCACGGAACTAGGGTTTGGTTTCATAGACAAGACTTTCGAGCGCGACGTTGCGCACATCCTCTTGCTTGGTATCTTTTCTAGTGTACATCACATTCATTTTCCTTTCCATTCATTTTCCTTTCATGTAGATATGATAATCTTCATGGCATCAACCTCATATAGGAGCTGCCAGTAGTACTTTCGCGGGATTTTAAAGCAGGCAAACTTATGATGCGAGTCTAGTTAGAATAGAACCAGTGCACTCTGAAATCCGAACCAACCAATACGCTTCGCTTTCCTCTGCTCGTATAGACTCCGTTCGTGTTAGGACATCCATAGCCAATAGTAATAGTAGCTAGTAGCTTCGCCCCCCCTTGCCCCCGGAAAGGTTCTCATTCCTCACTGGATCTAGTTGACTTGCTGCTACAGCAATCAATCTATCTATATGTTCCGGACGGAAGAGAGAGTTTCCTACATTCCCATTCCCATGAACTGAACATCGGGTACCAACGATCTTGAATCCCGTGCTGAAACCTACAGATATGCACCTGTGCGGACCAACCTGGCAATCCTCCTGTCTATTCTTTCTATCTGGACTAGCGCTTCCCACTGGAGCTTACTACTTGACTAGAGCACTTGAACTTGTTAGTTTCATTAGTCAGTTTCCTAGCATAGCAAAGTGAGTTTCCCATCAACGGATTATCATCCTGTTGTTTCCATGAACATCAGGTACATATATGAACCTGTCAACGGAGCGGAACATATGATATGAACCAAGTAGATTCGTCTTTTTGCTCGTAATGTTAGTAGTTACTCGCTCATTAGTAGTGAACTATGATCATTTGTGAGGAGTATGTTTTCAACTCTATGTATGTCAATTCGAGAGTAGAGCGATCTATGTCAACCAAGAGCAGAACTCTCTCTATTTCCGGCACAGGCTTTCTTTCAATCAAGAAGAAGATTATTTCAGATTTTATCACTATCCGGACTGCTATCTACTATCTACCTATCTAGCTACCCGGGCTCGTTGTGAGGCGGGACCCAACCCTCCTCTTCACTCCACTGCTTCAACAGAAATGGATCCATCATCTGCTACCCATGAGTAATAACGTTACGAATCTACCACTGATCCCGAGGGCAAGTATGAAAAAGAGAGTCAAGCAAGGTTGGATTCGTATGTTCCATTTGAGTAAGCCTCTGATGCCCTGCGCACATAGCTTCTTGCATGCCCGATGGCAGGACAGATCTCCCAACCTGGAGTATATTCCTGGCCCCGTAGCTTAGCTTAAGATCTTCGTATTTCAAGTCCACCGGCATGGGACCTGACCTTGGGAATAAGCCCCGCCCTGTCCTCTAAGATATGAGATCCACCCACACCCAAACCTGGAAAAGCGGCAGGCTCTAGTCGAACTGCATACCAGAAGAGAAGAGAACCCTTTCCGTTGGAAGAAAGAGAAAAGGGGCCGGGCTATGCACTTCAAGAGAACCAACCCAAGAAGCACTCAATAAACTATTATATATAGTCCTGGCCAAGAGAAGGCCACCAGATCAAGCTAGCAGCAATGGGTACTACAGCACCAAGAAAGATCGATGGAAAGGGATATGAAACTATTTTAGATGCACGTTCTAGCTCTAAAGCAAGCTTATACGCACTCATAAAGGTGCCGTCTAGTGCCGTGAAGATAAACCGATTCTCTGACCATCCCTCGAGATAGCCTTTGATTCTCTTTAAGGATCCGGGAACCATATAAGGATGAGTTAGCCGTAGGATATGATTCCTTCTTGGGAAGGGAATAAGGGGATCGAGAATGATGCTGCAAACAAGATAAGGGATTCACCAAGGCAGTATTACTATGGAAATGGTATAGAGCTAGCCCAGAAAAGAGAATCCATGGCATGGCTATTCACTCAATCAAAAGAGAAGGTCATAATCTGGAAACTATTCCAACACAGAAGGGTTCTACGCTAGGAATCACTAAACTAGACGAGCACTTCTCAAGTGCCAGCTAGGAAACTGTCTGTACTGTAAACCAACCTTGTCCCCACCCGTAGAGAACTTTTAGTAGATGGAAGCAAGCTCCCTAGTCCTATTCGACCCACTTGGAATTCCCTTATGTGAATCATTCATGTAGCATTGATATACGAGAATTCGAGATTGCTCCACCGGGCCTGACTAGTAAATACAGCATACGGGGAAGAGAGTCTTCTGAACCTGAAACCTATGAAGCAAGGAAATCATTCTACTCTGCAAGCTATTCCACTGGAAAGGACAGGTTTCTAAAGGAATGGGATTAGTACTACTTAATTAAGGAAGGGATGAGTGTTGTCTTCCAGGCGGGGGTTCTAGCAACTAAAGCAGTGGAAATGTTCTCGTTCTCTCATGCTTCAAAGCAAAGAGTTGTGCCTGGCATTCCCATTTGTCTCTCTCTGTCGAAAGCTAGGTCAAAGGTGCCTGTGCTCGAAATGCAACATCACTCACTTGGTCTAGTGGGTCGGGGTTCATCAAGCTTTTCATCTCCTGAAGCCACAAGTCTAGTATAGAATCTGCTCTTTAAGGTCGAGAATCTGCTCTAGAAGGTCGATTAGGCCTTGTCATCATGTCATCGCACTCCACTGGTATCAAAGTTCTCGGCCCTTTTCTTATATTACTTTAATTATATTATAGAAGTGTGCCCGGTCTTGTCTCAGCATTCGAGGTTGGATGTGTTTCCTCAGTCATCGTTCGAGGAAAGCAGAGGCCCTCGCGGAAAGATCAAAGAAAATGAAAAGCACAGCCGCCTCTACCTAGAGCAAAGAAGCTTTGCCAGTCTTATCACCGGATTAACCATAATCAGCTTTAAGGTCCTGACTCTCAAATCGGATATCTCTTTCGTTCACAAGAATTGCTTATTATGTATGATTTGTGATTTGAAATTCTTTCTATTTACTATTTTGATGGAATTCATGAACGAGTAGATCAAAGAAAAGAAAGCAAAGCATTCACTCCTAAACTAAAGAACTAATCTACTGAGCTAGCCTCCCGTTATGCGCCAATGCTTGAACAGGACCGTTGACCTTTACCAAGCCAGTTTCCTATAGTTGACCGATACAGTTCGCAAGGCGGATGTGACCGATGGATTTGAAGAAGGAACTCATTTTTTTACTGATTCAGACCGTTTACCAGAAGAGCGGTATGGTTCAGAAGAGGTACTCATAATACAGATATCGTTTAACGAATTGCCCGATCGATTACCAATTCATTAAGCCTACCTATACCTCCTAAGGTTCCAGCCTACCTGTCAACCTACTCTGACATACCCTTCTAGCTCACTTGAAAGGAGAGTTGTTGCTACTGTATGAAAGTCTCGATTAAAGAAAGGGATAAAAAGACATACATTCACTCGGTTTTAGCGTAGTTTTTTTGTTTCCTTCCATTCATAAGAAGAAAGAGGTTATCTTTTAGCTCCGGGTCCGACTTATAAATAGGGTACTTGACCTTAGGATCGAATCAGGCTCTCCTTGGGATAAGCCAGAGAATGGATCAGCCGGGCGAAGTAAGTGATAGGATCTCCAGGATTCTAAATTCCATGCCCGGGGAAGTCTAAGAGGATAAAGGAGGATGTTCCCTGCAGGGCATTTCGCGGGGTTAGGATGTGCATGTTTACCAAATGAGCGGAAGACTTGACGCGAGCCAATGAAGCGCTGCTAAGGCGCTCCGGCTTTCCCCTGTTGAGTCGCTCTTTCCTGACCTTCTAAGTGAGTTCTAGCTTGAGCTGGCATAGTTTGTTCCGCTTGTAGGCCAAGGTTTAGAATCCATACGGAATGGACGAGGAATTGAGGTAGGGAAAGGAAAGGTAACACCCAAAGCATCAAATGGACACGAATACATCTTAGTGGCTATTTCTTACTACCCCAAATGGGTTGAAAGCGGCATCTTATCGAACACTGACATCGGAAAAAAGTGGCCTACTTGAAAGAAAAGAGAATCCGCCTTTCTTTTCAAAAGAAACTACTGGAATGAAATCAGCTCCGGGTAGAGATGGAGGGGGCTTCGTAGCTTGACTTTAACGGATCCCTTGCTTCATAGAATAGATGGCTAAGCTGTCTTCTTTCCCCTTCTTATTAGTCTCATATCTTCTATCCATCGATTAGTATGAATGAGATCATCTATTTCCTTCTCTTTGGCGGATTCAATCATGCCTTGGATTTCCTTCTTTAAATGGCCTTTCATGCTTACTATAACTAGTTATTTCGGTTTCTACTGGCTGCTTTAACTATAACCCCAGCTCTATTTATTGGCTTGAACAAGATACGTCTTATTTGAAATGAATCTTACGAATAAGTAAGAAAAAGGTAATCGTCTTTTATTTAAAAGACCTTGAGTTATAAGCTGCTGCTTCGAGACTCAACTCACCATGTCTGCTGGGAGGAGATACCAGATAAGGCAAGTTTCATATGAGAATTGAGCCAATCACATCCCTATTCCTATCTTATGCACCTATTATCAGTGGACACTCAAATCGAATCAAACTTTCTTTAGCAATTGCCTCTCCTATGGCGCATTCTAGGATTAGTGTTAGTCCGTGCGATTGACTTATTCTTATCTTTAGCTGCACCGTAACAGGCTTATCTCGGATCATGTGAGTGAAGCCGTTGTGAGCTGGCATTAAGTCTACAATCATGAATTACAATCCTTTGTGCCACATTGAAATCCTGCTACCGAATTCTAAGCTTCCCTTCCCTAGAATCTGATTACTCCAAGTCTCCAATAGCATCTAACCAATCCATTAACATGATTGCGTAGTGAGTTGAGGCTCCATCTTTATCATCCAACTCTTTCCTTCATCCGCTTCAACGGCAGTATTGTGCTTTCCTGCTCTTGGCATCGGGAATCGTATGAGTTTTTCAACACCTTCACTCAGGTCATTTACGCGAGCAGAACTTCGAATAAGAGCAAGGGTTCCCATCTAGGTAGTCTTCAATTTATTACTTTAGCATAGGAGCGCTCTCCAAAGGAGCTGCAACGCGATCATCCGTGGGAAAAAGAGTTGGATTCGTCCCACCTATCTAGATCAAAGAAAACGCTTCTTCTATGGTTGCTATACCCAGAGAGTCATGAAACTCGCATGCAACTTAGAATCAGATTCTTCCACCGAAGGTCCCTATCATGTTCCAGGTCTGGTTAGCTGAGATCTGATAGGGCCCACATGACCTTGATTGAAATATCTTATATAACACTAAGCCCTCCTTCCAGCACCGCTGCACGGAGCTATACTGAATGAAAAAAGAAGAACCATTCACCAATTCCAGCGGAAATAGAACGCAAATAATAGGTAATTCCAGGGTAAACTAGGATCTAAAAACATGGCCTCAGGGGGATCATCCATGGGTCCAGAAGAGTGAAAGGAAGCCCTAGCTGGGTAGGGACGCGGTATCGGCACGCCAATATGGATTCGCTCGGACAGCTTTTCTTTGTGCATCATAAGAAACATTGTACTTTCTATCTAAATGACATAATGAGCAAACAGAAGTATCTTTCTCATAAGCTTCTCCTAATCGGAAAGGCAAGTAGCTTTAAAAGACATACGAGTTACATCC
>NC_041385.1:824426514-824439014 GCF_002162155.2 Triticum dicoccoides
CTCCCCCCATGCTTCTCGCGAGCAGTGGTTAGTGAGGTACTAGAAACCATATTTTTTTCATTGCCTGAAAGAAAGTAGTATATTAGCGAGTCTCGCAGGTGACCTAGCCGGGTGGGTACGATTAATCTCACAACCATGCTGAATTTGAAAGCATTTCAATCTATCGAAAATCAAGTCAACCGTGGTTGGTATTAACTGGTGGTTTACCTGACTTGTTGTTCAAAACCTTGAGCGAATCAAACCTCTAATGCCTTTTCCATACCTTCTTGGACCTGGCGCCTCTCTTTTCTCTTTTCCTTCTCTTTAGTGGATGTGGTGGCATGTGCTTCATCCCTCCTTTTAGGGTTAATGCTATCAATGGTGAATCGATCATTCACTATCCTTTTTTCTGGGATCTGCTCTTTTCAGTGGAAGGTTTGAGGGAAGGTAAGATTAGTGGGTCAATAACCTGCTTAGCTTTCCAAGTAAGGCAGTGAAGTTCCATATTTCTGTATCTTTCTTATCCCGGGATCTGCTGCTCTGTTCCCTTAGATGCAATAGTTTACTGATCCGGTTTTCCCTAATTTCAATAGTGAGGAGGATGTCCAATAAAAATACTATATTCTAGTATCTGACCAAAGGGAAGAATGAAAATAAATAGAGATAGAGGTCTCGGAAGTAGGGCCTATTAAAAGTACAGTGCCTTCTTGTTCTTGTTCTTCTGATCGATTGATTCAATTGGATTAAAGGGAAGAGAACACCAAAACTACTAGCGAAAAGCACTTTCACCTGGCTAGCACTTAGCAAGGTTAGTTTAGTTTGCTTGGAAGGGGAGCGTTCCAAATGCATAACTCGAAATGACACTAAAGACTAAAGCTAGAACATCTATAGTGACAGACGAGGGCGAATCGTAACTAGAAGAAGGCCTCCGAACTGCTTCAAATCAAGAAATTGTGGGGAGCTTTTGGTCAAGTCTTGGAAGGGACTCCCATCCCAGAGTGTGAAAGCTCTCGGGAGAAGGGAATCGACAACACAACTGGAGCTGCCCTTTCTTTGGTTTAGTAAGAAGCTTCCTCAAGTATGTCGATTTGTAGTACGGTCAGTTCACTCGAATCCACTGACTTCATGCACGGGGACTTGACCATCAATCCTTTCTTGTGACGAGCTGTGACTGGGTGCTCTGAAACCTCCTTAAAAGGAGGGGCGGTGGGGTAAGGTAATTGAAGTAACTAGCCAGTATTAAGATTAAGCATAAGCATAATAAACTGATGCATCCGAAGACGGTGAATCTAGAATAGAGGCCGGGTGGGGAAGCAAAGGATGCAAGAGAGCCTTTTTCCGGGAAGGAAGGGACGGACGAGAACGATGTCCTTTCTCGTGCCTAATGCCTAATGCCTAAGCGGGAGCGCCCCTCTGTCTGCTACTTTACACTACTCCTTGAACGTGTCCTCTCGGCTCTCCTCGAAACTATTCCGAAGTTTTGAATTCCATTTCTATGGATAGATTCTAAGCATATGAGAGAAAGGCGGATGAAAGGCAGTGACCCTAAGTTCCGAATCTTGCCCTGAATAAGTAAGGTTTCGGGGAAGTTAGAAGCCTTTCGGGCTGAATAGGGGCGGTGAGAGGGTGTAGTGTAGTAAAGGAGGTGGGCTTAGAGCCAGCAAGCAAAGTAAGGCAAAGCTTTATCGCGAAGAGGGCAGATGAATGAATTGGTTCCAGGGTATGCCTTCCGAGGTATGCCGGGCAATAAGGGCAAGGAAGGCTGCGGGAAGAGTTTCAGGACTAGGCCAGAGGACTCCTGTCCATAAGGCTAGGAAGGCAGGAGCAAAAAGATTGAACTAGCCCACGCATCTGCTCCCCTCTCAATCCACCAATAACTCCCATCTCCCAGCATCTCATTCCCCCACCCCGTCGTCGAGAGCAGCCAGCCCTTCTCAATAGAATCCATGTGCCATTGCCTGAATGTCAATCTGCCCCTCCTGTCCGAAAAGAAGCATATCCGAATAAAGGTACCGAGGTAACCCTTAGAGTCAAAGCATTTTTCGCTATTAAGGACTTACTGAAAAAGGCTCAAAAAAACAGGAATCAGTTGGAGGAAACTAAGGACCAGGTTCACATTATCAGTGAGCGCGGATAAGAACGTTTCCTGGAATTCCACATCCCATATTGACTCTACCATCCCTAACGTTGGCCACTAAGTCCAATCTGACCTATCTCAAATAAGATCTTTTAGGATCAATTGGTTAGGCATCCCTCTTCTTTGTTTGCATAAGGCCACTAGCCATCTAGTGTTCGCTATCCTTCATCTTTCGATTAGCGAGATGATCTTAAAAACTACAGGCCTGAAATTTGCCTTTCTTAAGACCCCGTTGAACATATTTTCAAAATGTTCCATCATTGGGTATAAGTAGAATCTTCATAGCCCAAAAAAAACACAGTCAAAGTCAAACGTTTGTCGGTGGCACAGGGTTGTGTTTGAAGAAATGGAGTTTCGTTGTTCGTCACATGAAACTCTGCACTTAGGGATCAGCCTCACAAATATGCTCTTCGAGCTTTGAAACCGTCTTCTTTGTGGACTCGGCTTTAGGCTATATATCCATGGCTTGTTGAGATCCCCTTCCTCCTTCCTTTCTCACTGGAAAAAGCAGTAGTTGTCAATCGACGACCAGTTATCAATCAATCTGATGAAGGTAACAATATCCTCCTTGAAATCCATATAATCATTCCCTGGAAAATCAACCAGATTCTCCCTCCTCTTATGGCTCAAAGGCTCAACCTGGCTAGTAAGTCGGCATAGGAGAGGAGCACTCATTCATCTTGTGGTGGGCTGGCTTACTACTCCCCGATATTAGCTCTCAGCAGTTAAGCAATTCCGAAATCAGTTTGTTGCCCTGCAAAGTCTTTGACCTTGGGTATATGAGTAGGAGACTTAGGACAGTAGCGTCGATAGGCAGTAGGGCAAGCTGCCGGATTGACAGACAGTTATTAGGACAGTGGGTAAGCTACTTAGGCTAGGGAATAGGTACACATAGGTCAGATACGCGGGCAAGTCTCAATAACCAAAGTAGGAGTTGATGAGTGACTTTCTTCTTCTCTATTCCTTCTTACTGGACTAGACGGATTCCTTTCTGTAAACTGAGTTAATGGAGTCAAGAAAGAAGCTAGTACAGTAGGCATTCTTATTCCGTAAAATAAGTCACTGGTAGGCAAGACTTTCTCTCGAGAGTCAGAGCTTCGAGACGACTTTCGCAGATGTTCAATCTTGCGAGGCGTATGAGCCAGATTTTTAGTACTCTCCCGACCTGTTAGAGGCCACCCTAATAAGCGGAGATTGCCGGGAAAACGTTGCTCAACAAGACAGTAACCAACTCGAAAAAGGAGACCCTGGCATAACAAGTGGTGATCTCTGTACTAGAATAGAAGCCCTGCTAATTGTGAAGAACCCACAGCCGGGAGCGTTAGCAACTGGATTTTACCACACTCCGTTATACCCTCCCTTGGGGGATGGCTTGGTGCTAATGTAGGACTTTCGGAGACCTTCCGCTTGCTGTTTTGGTCCAGCCTGAGTGGCCATAACTTCTACTGTGATTTAGTTTGGAGCGGTCTTGCTCTTGTTGTTCCGTTGTTGCGCGTCCTATTCTGATATTTAGGACCAAGAGGTACTGGATTCTCTTTCGGATAGGCCCTGAAAGGAGAAGAAAGGCTGAAATGCCAACGGACGTCTGTCTATTCTCTAATTCACCCGATCCCTATCCGCTTTCCAAAAAGGAAGAATGCATGAACCACGGCAGAGGAGAAAGGACGGATCACCTGCCGATCTTTTACAAAACTATGCCAGAAAGGATATAAAGATTGACCGGTACAAAAGCCATCTCCATCAATCTACGCTCATTAAGGAGAGGGTTCCTTAGAGAATAAAATGGGGAGCGAACGAAAAAGATGTGTGGCTGAGGTGTTGGGAGCCCCCAATAGAGAAGGACGATGCGGAAAGGTATGGTGGGAATACAAATAGGCCTGGACAGAAGAAGTAGACGAAAGACCTCCAGGCTGTGTCGTCATTCTCAATCCTGAAAAGAGAGCGCACATCCTGAGGAAGGCGCGTCATGCAAAGGTTCCCATTTTTTTTCCTTAGTTGACCCCGTGTTTCTATCGGATCCTAAGCTTCATCGGGACAAGCGCATAAACCATCCCATCCCGGTAGAGGGGACAGAGCAGCTCAGCGGGCTAATCAGTGACCTCATCTACCCAAAGACTTTATTTCTGCTGTACTTTCTTAAGCAATAGGAGCTCCTTCATATGCCCTTGAAGGCGGGAATATTGGTACTGAAACGAGGTTTAAAGGTACCTTTTCCCGTTGTCCGCTTTGCCTTCGTACGACTTTCCTTGGCAAACTATCCCAAAAAAGGAATGGGCTTTTTCAAAATCAAACTTGTTGTTTACTCATTGTGGCAAAACAAAACTCTCTTATTTTCCTTCGAGATGAATACCAATTTGATAGAGGTGGGGCATTTTCCATGAGTGGATTCGAGAATGTGGTCCCTCCTCTCTTTTGACCAGTCCTTGGCTTCTTTGTTTGATGATGGCGATAGCTCTTCTCTAGCCCGGCTAGATAACAAAACAATGAAATAGCACGCCACTGTGGTGATAAATCTTCTTGATGAAATCTTACTGATTCGACTCGTGGACCTTTTCCAAAGAGTAGTGGCCTTCGTTCGAAAGGTGAAAACAACCAGTCAATACCTTATTGATTCAAAAGGGAATGCAGATGCAATCTACTTGGAATAAAGGGTCTTGGCATGTAGTTGACTTCATAATGAAGAGCCAGAAGTTTAATGTCACTAGCTTCATTCTTACAGAAATTGATCAAGCTAGAAAGAAGGGATTTCCACAAGAATCTTCTCTTTGCACCACACATCATGAGAATGATATTGAACAAGAGTCAGCTCAGCCTGCCTCTTCCTTTGCTCCCCATTTTTAGACTTCTACAAGTCGATCTTCTTACGATGGAAATCACGAAAAAGATCATTCGCTCTTACCTCGTCTGGAGCAGACAAAACGTCTTTTGTTTGGCCTTTGGCCTTTTCATTTCAGTACCGAAGCCGAGTAGATCAATCAGATGACCATGGGTATGAGTCTCTTGTTTCACCTTCAGGTGTCCCATTTCTGCATCCGTTCTTGTAAGCGATAGCGATCCGTTGACAAGAAATCACTTAGATTAATAAGGTTTTGTGACTACGAGTTGCAGAAAGCGGCGCAGCCAATGGCCTGGGCTTTGAGTGGTATGAATTGAATAAAATATCATAATAAGCACGATCGATCAACATTGGGGTCAGCATTAAGAAAGAGAAACCATGGGATATGGCCACGATGGACTTTATTGAGGGCCCGGCGCCAGGGAACTATACTCGCTAGCCCAAGCTACTGGTTTTATTTATAGAGTCAAGGGTGAGCATGTGACTGTGACTAAATAGCAGCGTGCCTTTGGCTCGCAGTATTGGAAAAAGATGAATCGGACTTGGCAGATTGAACTGCAGACTATAAAGAAGGAGGAAGAAAGCCCATAATTATCATGTATGACAAGGTTGTTCTTATCATGGTGAAACTGTTGGAAAAAGGTTACTGTGATTTTCTATCTATTAGTTGACTACGGAGCTTCTTCGTCCCGACCTATCTATATGTGAAAAGCACTCCGCCAGAATCCTCGTAGTAGTAAGTCGTGGATTACAAGCTGTCCCTTCCGAAAAGCTCGTTTGCAATAGATATAGGGTTTACCAACCTCAGGCATGGACATAGACACCAGATCATTTTGATAGAAATGAGGTAGACTGGAAGCTGAAGCCAATAGACCAATGGAACTAATCAATCACTTGCTTTCCCAACTGGAGCAGGAAACTTCCAACCAAATAGGAGGGACCCGGAAGAAGAGATAAATGACAACTATCTCTAGAGAATTGAAAAGAGCTGTGCGAACTATGTTATTGAATCGGCCATGAAAACCTAAAATGAAGGAATAAGGGGTCTGGGATAAGCATGTATTGGAGGCGGGTTTCCCAATAAGTCAATAGCTATCCTTCGCTATCTGGGGCTAGCTCACTCTATGAGATAAGTTTCATGTATGGTTCGAAGCAGTTAACTCCCTTTTAAGGAGCGATCGATCAGCCCCGACCATGACTGGTCTAGAATCTCTCTCATTGAGCTTCTCTTTTGCGCCTGCTTTCTTCTTGATTTATTGCAGCAGCTAGTCTCCCTTTTCCAAATTCGATTATAAGTGAAGTGAGTTATGTTTCAAGAAATTCCATCCATTTCATCGCCCAGAATAATACCCAGTCCTGCCAATCTCTACGACAATCTCTGGTTTAGTTGATCTTTTTCTATTATGAAAAGCAAGGAAACACTAGTAATGGTGGAAACAGAACTTAGAAATCTAAGGCTGAAGGCTAGTTTCATTAACGAGTCTCACCTATTTCTTACTTCCCCTACCAGCCCTACCTACATCACCTTTCATATGGAACAGGCATGCTTTAGTGATGGGGCTAGCCGCTTTCACAAGAAATCAAACCAAACAAAGACACTTAGCATAGGAGTAGATTAGGGCATCTAGTGCTCTGTTCATCGTCTGAGGACTATAAGGTGCCAAGGGAAATAGCTCCATCCCATTGGATATCCCTAGCCTTGGTGGATCAGTGCAGTGAGAAAAAACTCTTCCATTCTATCTATGGTAGATAAAGGAGCTTCAAAGCCGTAGCCATCCTCATGGCCTTTTCACCCTACAGCCGTTGCACTTTTTTTATTAAATGAAATAGTTCGTTTTCTCGCTCTTAACTCGAAAGTACTAACTAAATAGGGGCACGGAGAAATAAAGAAGTGTGGGGGAGAAGCAGCCGAGCTCATTCCCTTCCATTCCTGCTCTATAGTAGGGGTTATGTCCCCCTTTCCTAGTGAGAGCAATACGCAATGCTGCTACGAATAGAGATAGTGCCCTATCCACTGCAAAACGGTACTCTGCTTCAACCACACGGTATGGCTCCCTCATTTCAAACCAAGCTGTAGACCGAGTAGGAAACAGCTAAAGGTTCCGGTCCAAAGGTAAGAAGATCCGTTGGTTGGAAATCCGTATCAATTGTTACTGGTTCTCCCGTTCTTGGTACTGTGTCATGTGACTCTAAAGCCCCAACTAGGCTAGATCGAGATCTTTATCCTTGCTAGGCTTACTCGCGTAAATAACCCCCATGTCTTAGGTGTTCTCGGGGGTAAGCGAGTCAGTACAATCGGTTGCACAACCGTCCAGTCCATATCATAATTGTCATAATCAATCATATCAGTAGGTGGCATACTTGCCTGCTCAAGTCCATCTACTATGGATGTGGGCTTGGACCAAGCCATCCCCAAACACTGAACCGGATCTTGAAAACGGGACTGAACTGAATCCGACTTCTTGGTAGCCCAGTGGCTTTTGGTCCCCATCGGAAAGTGCTGAATGGATTGCTCCTTGCCCAACGACAAAAAGAAAGAAATTTAGGAGAGGATTGATAGGTTTAAGCATTCAGGGATGGTCGCTCTTATGGATACCTGTGAGCTAGAGTCGGGAATCGAAAAGGAGACAACAGAAGCCGTACAGATCTAGTTGGGAATGTTGTTCATGCAGTGGAGAGCGTAAATGACCGGCCCTTGAGGCGCGAGTAGACTTATCATATAGAAAGGAAAGAGATAAGCGGAGGGAGGATGGTTTGATGATAGCCAAGATCTCCATCTCATTTGTCACTCTCGTATTCTTAATAGGAATCGGCAAGCAGATACAACCACTAGGCCATTGCCATTCGACTAGTCTATCAGAGTATCCTACGAAGTCAGGTCCAGTAGGCGCAGGATGCGCTAAGCCATTCGATCTTCCTGCTGGTGGTCCACCATAGAGCTCCTATGTAGCCGTTTGTTTTCTCGCTTAACTAATTTGTATGAGGCGATACAGCTGAGATCAACCAACGGTTCGAGCACTTAGCACAATGTGCCACTTAACCGGACGAGCGCAAGACCGGGTCTACCTACCTTATGACATTTATGAAAAACGAACGTTGTATTAAGGGGTTTCTATCAGTTAGTAACAAAGCCGGCAGTATCCTTGAATTCAGGGGTCAGCTACGGGAGGTATGTCTCCATGTGTGCCAAAGAAGCGTCTATCATTATACGTTGTTTATCCAATCAAAAACTTCTTCGTTTAGTTGGTAGAACCCACGCCAATATCATATTGACTCTCTCTCGTCCAATAAGAGTTTCCGAGAGTTACTTTATTCAAATTCTCTCCTTTCCAAAGCTCCACAAGGAAAAAAGAGTAATAGGACAACAATATTGCTTTCATTTATTTTGAGTTCTTTCTTTGTTGAGATGGAAATCGACGTTCTTTTGAAAAGGGCTAGGTAGTTTGCGCGCAGGCAAAACTTCTTCATGAAAGGTCAAAAATAGACTTGGATTTCATGGGTTTCTTAATGACTAGTCGTTCGTTTGAAGCCTTAAGAAACCGGCAGAGAAAGCGGCAGTTTTTTTTTCCGAATGACCTTATTTCGAGAATCAACTAACCGACAAATCCGTAGCCCAGGTGATTTGCTGCCTCCCTCTCGCCAAAATGGGATGAATCTTCTCATGCAGCTTTTTGATTATTCAGGGCGCAGCGAAGCCAATTTCCATCAAGGCAAGGGGGTAAATAAGGGGGAAGAGGAGTTGTAACGATAGAAAAGAGAAATGACTATAAGGAACCAACGATTCTCTCTTCTTAAACAACCTATATACTCCACACTTAACCAACATTTGATAGATTATCCAACCCCGAGCAATCTTAGTTATTGGTGGGGGTTCGGTTCGTTAGCAGGTATTTGTTTAGTCATTCAGATAGTGACTGGCGTTTTTTTAGCTATGCATCACACACCTCATGTGGATCTAGCTTTCAACAGCGTAGAACACATTATGAGAGATGTTGAAGGGGGCTGGTTGCTCCGTTATATGCATGCTAATGGGGCAAGTATGTTTCTCATTGTGGTTCACCTTCATATTTTTCGTGGTCTATATCATGCGAGTTATAGCAGTCCTAGGGAATTTGTTCGGTGTCTCGGAGTTGTCATATTCCTATTAATGATTGTGACAGCTTTTATAGGATACGTACCACCTTGGGGTCAGATGAGCTTTTGGGGAGCAACAGTAATTACAAGCTTAGCTAGCGCCATACCAGTAGTAGGAGATACCATAGTGACTTGGCTTTGGGGTGGTTTCTCCGTGGACAATGCCACCTTAAATTGTTTTTTTAGTCTCCATCATTTACTCCCCCTTATTTTAGTAGGCGCCAGTCTTCTTCATCTGGCCGCATTGCATCAATATGGATCAAATAATCCATTGGGTGTACATTCTGAGATGGATAAAATTGCTTCTTACCCTTATTTTTATGTAAAGGATCTTGTAGGTCGGGTAGCTTCTGCTATCTTTTTTTCCATTTGGATTTTTTTTGCTCCTAATGTTTTGGGGCATCCCCACAATTATATACCTGCTAATCCGATGCCCACCCCGCCTCATATTGTGCCGGAATGGTATTTCCTACCGATCCATGCCATTCTTCGCAGTATACCTGACAAAGCGGGAGGTGTAGCCGCAATAGCACCAGTTTTTATATCTCTCTTGGCTTTACCTTTTTTTAAAGAAATGTATGTGCGTAGTTCAAGTTTTCGATCGATTCACCAAGGAATATTTTGGTTGCTTTTGGCGGATTGCTTACTACTAGGTTGGATCGGATGTCAACCTGTGGAGGCACCATTTGTTACTATTGGACAAATTCCTTCTGTCTTTTTCTTCTTGTTCTTTGCCATAACGCCCATTCCGGGACGAGTTGGAAGAGGAATTCCAAAATATTACACAGATGAGACTCATCGCACCGGATCCTTTTGGCCATAGCCATAGAAGAAGCTGCTCCTCCGAAGCGGAGGGAGGGGAATCTATTGATTCCTATAACCCTGCTTATATAGCGTTTTTGAGACAACATTTAGGGTTTTTCCCGGGTTTGGTACCAAATCTGGATAAACTCCTTTCGGTTCTTAAACCGGAGGAAATTCTCTTTCTGGCTTTCCGCTTCCCGCGGGATGCGAACATGTTTAAATTGCCCCTAAAGAAGATCAAAGATATGATTAAAGAAGTAATGGCTAAAGAGGAGGAAAACAGATACAAGCCTCCGGTGGAAGGTTGTGAAGACCTAAGTATGACGGAGGAGGAAAGGAAAAAATTGCTGGAAGCATTTTCTTTCCTATGGGATAAAAAACAATGAATTGGAACTATTGAGTGGTGTAGGTATCCATCTTAGCAAATAGACATACCGAGGCCCACCAACCTACTACTTGTTGGTTTGGTGGGGAAAGAGGAGTGGGTATGAGGGCTTCTTTCACTTTTTAAGGCTAGTTTACATCATTCCACATGATGATTTGCTAATTGTTTTATGATCCTTGACTAGCTATATAGACCCTAGGAACTTGCATGTGCTATTACTGCTGTATAAAGGAAAGGTGGCTCACGTTACCACTCTCCCCTATTCCTACAGGAAGGAAGAGTCCATCAAATGCAAGTCGCTACCAGTTTCCTATTTTGGATGAATACCATCGCACCATTTGACCTCGAAGTAACGAGTACTCAAGGAATCCTCTGGAATTCCAGTCATGATGATCAGGTACCCGGAGTACATCACCCTCATCAGGAAGAAAAGAGAGAGAAGTGGAGTAAAATGGATTCAAATGCCGCATTGCAAGTGAACAAAAGAAACCAGTGGAAATAGAAAGAGAATGAACAAGTGTATCAATTCATGAGTTAAGGAATACTATTGGGAAGATTGGGTGACTAATATCCTGAGAAAACGATCTCTTGCTTCCCTTGAAACATGCTGAGAGGACCATTTCGATTAGTGAGAAGCTCAGTTCATGGGTCATGACGACAGATCATATCGTGTACCAGTGCACTGTTCTTTAGAGATCTATGTTCAGTGAACAAGAATGTAGTGAGGGGTGCTACTTTAGTGTTATTCCTAGACTGATGAAGTGAAGACTTTAGGCCTCGCTAATAGTGGACCAACTGAGAATGTTTGTTTCACTTTTCTGTAGATATCTCAATATTCCTTGAAAGCCTTATGAATGGTGGCGAGGATGTGGAAGAGCTAGTCATATAGTCCTTGAAGCTTGATTCCTTTTATCGGTTAGCAAGGAGTTTGAAGCTTGAGTACTTTCATTCAGCTTTCGTTCCTGTGGAATGAAGTTGGTTCAGTGGTCTCAAGTAGATCTTCTCAGACAGCGAGTAATATCTCTACTACACTTTCTTTCCACTTTATGTTGAGCAAGTTCACCTGTTAGCTTTCCCGCCAAAGGACAGCAAGCCAGTAATGTGAATCATCATAGTTTCTGTTTTCAGACAAGTACATCGTCCACCTTTATCATATTAGCAAATAGCTGATCTTAAGAGATCTCAAATAAGGGACATGCTTTTTCGTATTTCCGAATGGAGCAGAATAGTCATTCAATTGATGCTTTGAAAGTATTAAACGAGGCGATGTGTTTATCTGTCTTTCCTCATTGCATTCCTATACTTTCCTGCTTAGTATCAAAACCATGTGATGGTACACTATTTTGGCTATAACTTGATTTCTCTAACAACTCAATATGACTTTCTTTTTCGTGTTGAGAAACATGTTCGGATGCAACTTTCATTGAAAAATAAGCATAATGAATTAACTGGCCAGTGGAATTTTATGAAATGAGGGCTCTCGGGAAAGCAAGACTTAAGGAAGGTAGGCAATTTCATACCAAGAAGAGCATTTAAGAACAGCTCATAAGCAATTCCAAGTGGCAGAGATGACTCGAGGGAGCTCGTCAGATAAGCATATCCTATGGTAAATGTGGTACCTGGTCCAGTCAACTTGGAAGTAGAAACTGACCACTAGTGGGTGTCAATTAAAAAGTCACTCTGTGGCTAACGCTTCTACTGCTATCGGCAGGGCTTAGTCTCTCGTGGTTCATTTCCACCGGAGAGCATCTGTTTGAATAATTAGCGTATATAGTTGATCACTCTAATGACAACGGATTCGCAAATTTCTCATGATTGACCGAAGGAAAGGTTAGCGACTGCTCTCCCTACGGAATCTCAAGTAGAGCCATTGCATAGCTGGCAGACACGATGGGCTCAGGATTTCGACTGCTGTTCATTCCGATCTTAGGTCTCGCTCAGCGAATTCAGAAGGGTTGGGTCCTTTGTCAATGACTTACTTTCCTAGTAGCAGAGATGCAAGAATAACTACTTTCTTCTGCTAGGCGTTTCTTTGTTGCCAGCTGAGAAATAATACTCGTTTTTTTCGGATGAGGGGGAGATTAGATTTTGTTGCTATAAGAAGGAAGGGCCAATTATTTTATCAACCAGTGCACCATCCATAACATTGGTCAAGGAAGGCAAGAAAGTAGTTTGAAAGGGAATTCAGGATCAGACAAGGAGGTCAGTAGAAAGAGGAAGGGTGC
>NC_041385.1:824444014-824449938 GCF_002162155.2 Triticum dicoccoides
ACCAAAGTGGAACGGAGAGAACGGAGAGTCAGTTACAATGACAAAATTGTTGAGGAATCATGTTGAAAGAACAACATTCTGTGTCATAAATATCGTATATAGAGATTTTTCATGTATCGACGCTTTTGATTCAATTATGAAAGTACGCTGTACTGGACTTGCACCCCTAGTTACGCAGAAGTGCAAGCACAGAAGCGGATGACCGGACCTTACCAACATACTCAAAAAAGTATTCTATACTGGGGTCTGTGCTCTTGACAAGCAGTGTTTCCAGTCTAGCTGTGTCAAATCGGGTGTGAAGTGTCCTTCTAGGTTCTGGCTGGTAGAGCAGAGGACTGAAAATCCTCTTTAGTTTCACGCATGGGACTCTAAATCCCAATTGCGCTAGCTCTGTGGTTCGATTCCACAATAGAACAAACAATGAATGAATGTGGGCGGTCAACCAGGTAAGCCTGTGCCCAGGAAAGAAAGGACTAGGGAGGGATTGAGAGAAGCTTTCACAGTGGAAAATGCAAAAAAGCATATCGTTCTTAGAAATTGTGGAATTTTACTCAGTTAGAGCTATGGTTTAGCATCAAGAGGGAAGTTTTGTAAAAGCAACAGGAAGAATTGCTCAGATACCCGTGAGCGTATATAACTTGGGTCGTGTTATAAATTCTCTGGCTAAACCTATTGATGGGAGAGGCGAAATTGTAGCTTCCGAATCTCGCTTAATTGAATCTCCTGCTCCAAGTAGAATTTCCAGGCGTTCCGTATACGAACCTCTTCAAACAGGGCTTATTGCTATCGATTCGATGATCCCTATAGGGCGCGGTCAGCGAGAGTTCATTATTGGGGACAGACAGACTGGCAAAACAGCAGTAGCCACAGATACAATTCTCAAGAAAAAAGGGCAAGGTGTAATATGTGTTTATGTAGCTATCGGTCAAAGAGCATCCTCCGTAGCTCAAGTAGTAACTACTTTCCATGAGGAGGGGCCATGGAATACACTATTGTAGTAGCTGAAATGGCGGATTCACCTGCTACATTACAATACCTCGCTCCTTATACGGGAGCAGCCTTGGCTGAGTATTTTATGTACCGCGAACGGCATACTTTAATAATTTATGATGATCTCTCCAAACAGGCACAAGCTTATCGCCAAATGTCCCTTCTATTAAGTCCCGGCCGTGAGGCTTATCCAGGGGATGTTTTTTATTTGCATTCACGCCTTTTAGAAAGAGCCGCGAAATTAAATTCTCTTTTAGGTGAAGGAAGTATGACCGCTTTACCAATAGTTGAGACTCAATCTGGAGACGTTTCCGCCTATATTCCTACTAATGTAATCTCCATTACAGATGGACAAATATTCTTATCTGTGGATCTATTCCATGCCGGAATTCGACCCGCTATTAATGTGGGTATTTCAGTTTCCAGAGTAGGATCCGCGGCTCAAATTAAAGCCATGAAACAAGTAGCTGGCAAATCCAAATTGGAACTAGCTCAATTCGCAGAGTGACAAGCCTATTATTCGCCTCTGCTCTCGATAAAACAAGTCAGAATCAATTGGCAAGGGGTCGACGATTAAGGGAATTGCTTAAACAATCCCAGGCAAATCCTCTCCTAGTGGAAGAGCAGATAGCTACTATTTATACCGGAACAAGAGGATATCTTGATTCGTTAGAAATTGAACAGGTAAAGAAATAGTTCAATCACCCCAGAATCGTCGAAATCCCCTCGAAATGGAGAGCGGCGCAAGTCTCACACTCTTTCTCTCACTCTCTATCCTCTGTCTTTCAGATTTTCCCCTCATAGCTGATACAGTGAAATATTATTATGTAAGGGAGCTGATCCACAGGATTCAATGGTGAATTCTGATTTCCCCACAGACTGAACCAAAGGAGAAGAATAGAATAATTCACTGGTGCAGGCGGAGCAGCAAACCTTCGTAGAAAAGGGAGAAAACCTGAAAAAAACCGGAAGTCTTGGCTGTATGACAAATGCTCAAATAATTGAGCTGCGTATTCAGATCCAAACGATCAAGAAAGGATCCCAGACTGCTCAAGATTATCTGCGCAGGATCTTCTAAATCAACCAATACCTTCTCCGCAGGGACCTCAATAGTCCACTACTTCTGCTGCACAGCCTAGTTCTTCTACACCAGCAGCTATTGCTCCTAATGATCCATCATCAATCTGCTTCACCTGTCAACCCGAAGCTGCCATTTCCAGAACGGTTTGTGAAGTCAACTGAAGACAAGCAGATTGCAAAGTTTCTGGATATGATGACAGATATGCAGATTACCACCCCCATCCTTGATGGTGTCTTACAGGTGCCGATGTATACACAGTTCTTTAAGGACCAGCTCGCAAAGAAGCGAAACATTAACGAGCCAGAACTGGTTACTCTTACTAAGGAATGTAGTGCACTCGTTCAAATAAGCTACCTCTCAACTTAGATGAGCCTGCCAGTTTCAGTATTCCATGCTTGATAGGAAGTCAAACTTTCCATGCTTTCTGTGGTCTTGGGTCTACTGTGATTCCCTTCACTGTCTACGAGCCACTACCATTGGGTGATGTACGGCCGACTAGCATCACTCTCCACCTTGCTGATCAGGATCCGGCAGACATTTTGGGTGATATCCCTGCGATAGTTGGTAACTTCGCATTTACAGTTGATTTTGTTGTCTTGGAGATGTAGGATAAGAGCTTTCCTATTTTTTTTTGGGGGGAGACCTTTTCTAGCTACTGCAGGGGCTGTCATCGATGTGAAAGATGCTAAGCTCACGCTTCAATTTGGTGAGGAGAAAGTCTCATTTGACATTAGGTATATCTTCCAACTCACCTTCCTCACTGTCCAGACCATAGTAAGCAATATGAAACGAGTCACTTAAGCCCTAGTAAAAGGCTACTCTTTGAATCCCCTCTTTAAGGCATATAAAATTAGTACTCTTCCTGAGCTAGCTTAAGCATATCTCGAGCGAGTGAGTTTCCCTCCATCAAGTTCTAAGCGATCAAATAAGGTCCTTGCTCTCGAGCCAATGCCAATACCAATAGAGAGGGTCTAAACGAAGGATTCAAAGGAGGTTACCGGTTAAGGGCAAATGCAATCTCTGAGCCAGTTGGAGAAAAAAGGTAATCAAAGAAAGTTTCAGTTGGACTTTCCCTGCCAACCCTACCCAAATTTCATACCCTGCGGTTTTCGTTCCTCTATTGATATTTCGTTCCTCGAATCGAGACTTTCTTTGTCGAGGATCTCTGGTTTAGGGTACTCCATCGAGTTTAAGTTTCTTCTTCTAATGGCTGTGTCCGTCTAAGGTGGCTATTTGAACGACTTAAGTATCGCGGTTGTCTTGAGCTCTGGATTGATGGACGGAAACCCGGGGCTGGGTTCGATTTCAACTCGGAGATAGCCGGGTCTATAGTAAGAGCCGCTTTGTGAACATCATCGGATGACATAGCCAGGGTAGCCGCAATAAAGCAATTATGCCTTAAGCCCAAAACTCTTCCTTCTAGGGATCAGATCAACCTAAAGCACCATCAGTTGTGGATGAATCCACAAAGTCTTTCTACTTAGCTCGTCAAGCGAAGTAGCTATCAACGGCTTTAGCATGACAACTAGAACATCAAGCCATGGTAAACTGCCAAAGCTTCTGCTGTAGTGTAGCACCAGGGTTCAGCCTTCTCCTTGCCGAGTTGCATCGCCTGCATCGTGTTCAATTGGAAAGTCTGGCAAAGGCGCTTCCAACTCCTGGTTCAGGGTCTGAGGTTACCAAACAAAGATGAATCCTGCGCAATCAGAGATTAAGCCATAAGATCCCACCCAGAAACTGGAAGAGTCGGGGGCACCTACCGAAGGAGTCTTCCCTCCATCGATTCAATGACAAAATAGCTCTATTGAGAGGGCCTTTGACAACCCTCTTGAATGTGGCTCGCTCCTAGTTTTTCTTCCCCCGCCCGTTCTATCTAGGCTGGTGGCTATACCAGATTTCGTGTCTGATCGAACTTGAAACTAGCCCATTGAGCTTCTTGGATTCCAAACCAGAAAGAAGGATCGCACACAAGAAAATAGAGTTGGAATGAAAGATGGGGTAAAGATGAACTTTATTCTCCTAGCTGCTCTCCATCCAGCAAGTTACTCTCTTTCAAAAGATGACAACTCAAGATTACCAATCAAAACCAACGCTTTTTCTTCTCCTATAGCTTCATCATTACATCTTTCACTAGTTGTTGGATGTGAGTGATGAGATTGATCCATGGAATTTTTACCTCACTCACATACTTTGGAAGATGAAGAAATTCTCTTGAATTTACTTATGGGCTGGCTCTACATGTGGTCAGATGGGTTCCCCTCTTCAGTCATTTGGTACCTCTCCAACACTTCCTCCTATTCCTATTGATCAGATCAAAGCCAAACCTATCTAGTCTTGCACGTTGTCACCCACCGCTCTTGCCAAAAACAAAGAAATTCTATCTTGGGAACTAAAAAAGAATCGGAATGGGAAGTATTTATTTCTTGATTCTCCGGCTAGCATCCTTACTTCCTTCTTCAATGGAAATTCTATGTTTTGGCTCGGTATAAACAAAAAAAATGAGAAATTCTCTTATTTGTAGAAAAGTCTTCTTTTGGTTAAATCTGGAGAACCCAGTCGAAACTCTGATTCATGTTTGTGGATTTTAATAGCTCACCTATCTACCCGGAAATGATCTTCTACCTTTACTGTCTGTGTTCTTTACATATCTTTTGATTGTTTTTCAAATCATTGTGTCGTTACAAATTCAGTGGTTGCACCCTTGTGAGCAAGTTGTTGCCGGATTGGATAGGAGAAGTGAAACAAAGCTACGAAGGATCAAAATTAGCTAAAGAAGTTAAGAAGAGCATTAGTGAAGCGAGAGGAGGACAAGATGGTTGGGAAGAGGAGGAAGGGGTATTAAGGAAAAAAGGGAGGCTTTATGTGGGGACCGCTGGAAATGCAAGAGCCAGGATAGCGCAAGAACTGCATGGGACAGCTACCGGAGGCCATTCAGGTATACTAGCTTCCTATAAGAGAACTAATAGGAACTTTGTCTGGCCAGGAATGGATGCCTCTCTTGAGGACAGACTGTGACGGTAAAGCAACAACATCAACTCGCAATGGCCCTCGTGCCATGAGACATGGATTTTAGTCGACGTAGATTGGATCGAAAGATCGCACTTCCGCTCTTCTCCTATCGGACTAGTCACTTCCCACTCTCCTCAAGTGAACAGTTTAGCCACTATCCTCCCATATACTCTGCTTTTTCATTGCTTATGAACTGGAACTTGTTGGTGCATGGATTTCACGTTTCAGCAGCACTTTGGTTTGTGCATGGTTGTGAAAAGAAGGCTTTCTATACACTTATATGAACTTCATTGGCGAAAGAAAGAGAAGCTTGCCTCGATAAAGCACAACCTTTCGCACTCCAATAGGCATATATTGTTACAAGGTTATGCCCAAAGGTCTCAAAAACGCCGGTGCTACATATCAACGCGCCATGACTAAGATCTTCGATGAGATAATACATAAGATTGTCGAGTGCTATGTAGATGATCTCGTTGTAAAGGCGGTATCCTATGAAGAACATCTTCAACATCTCAGAATCGTATTCGACCGCCTAAGGCAACATGCACTCAAGTTAAACCCGTTGAAGTGCGCCTTCATGGTCTCGTCAGGCAAATTCCTAGGGTTTGTCATTCGACATCGGGGAATAGAAATCGACCCGAGTAAAATCAAGGCCATACTCGAAATGCCTCCTCCTCAAAACCTTAAGGAGCTGCGTTCGCTTCAAGGGCGCCTGGCATACATCAGGCGATTCATAGCCAATTTTGCAGGAAGAATCCAACCTTTTACAAGAAAAACCAAAAAAGACATTCCATTCTTTTGGGATGAAAACTGCCAACAAGCCCTAGATGGCATCAAAAGCTAT
>NC_041385.1:824455210-824461649 GCF_002162155.2 Triticum dicoccoides
GACCGCCATGCTCGTCCACTTTCTTGATAAACGACTCGATGCATTTTCTCTTCCTTGCCGCTGAGACTGAGACATATCAAAAAGATCTATTACTAAAAGGAGATTGGGATCATCCTGTGGTTACCGGATGATGGGAATAACTAAGCATAAATTTGGAAATGAGCACGAAATGTCTATAAATGAATTTTCTCATTATTCGTTATTTCCGGGTCTTTTCGTTGCATTCACTTACAACAAGAAACAACCACCAGCGTTTGGTGCAGCACTTGCATTTTGGTGCATTCTTCTTCCTTTCCTTGGTCTTTCGTTCCGTCATATTCCAAATAACTTATCTAATTACAACGTATTAACCGCTAATGCACCTTTTTTTTATCAAATCTCAGGGACATGGTCTAATCATGAGGGTAGTATTTTATCATGGTGTTGGATCCCCAGTTTTTATGGATTCCTTTTTTGTTACCGGGGTCGACCCCAAAGCCATAATGTCTCAAAACGAAGAGGCTATAGAGAAACTTTGATTTTTTCCTTTGTCTCGAACTTCGTGAAGAACTCCATTCTATCTCTCCAACAAAAAAGTTGGGCTGCGCCCCAGTTGTACACTCCCTTCGTTCAGAGAACCCTTGTTGATTCTGAACTTCGTTCGCAAAGTAAGCGTCCTTTTAACGGGCCAGTCCTTTTTATTGCGCCGCTTGACCCTGTTTTGAAAATGAGCTTTGCTCTTCTGGGCGCTGGGCGCTCCCGTGGTTCGCGAGAAGGAAAAAGGACTAATCTTTTGTTACATCTGGCACGAGATGAAAAAGAGAGAGCTTCGTCTATCGATGAACAGCAGATTGACGGAGCTCTTGGCATTGCTTTGTTTTTCTCTCTTTTCCTATCAGCGAGTTCCGATCCTTTTGTTCGAAATTTCTTCGTTCGTACCGAACCGCTTGCAGAATCAAATCCAGTTCCACAAGATCCTATATCAGCTATACATCCTCCTTGCATTTATGCCGGAGATGTCGCCAGTGCTATGGGCTTTGGGTTATGTAGATCAAAAATGATGAATGGGATTGTGGCACTCCACTCGCCGCCAATGCGGAAGGATGCCGCCGAAAAGAATGGAACGCTGCTTCGCTCTGTTGGATGCGTCGGATCCCATATAAGAAGCTCGCTCTTTACCCGATCATTCAAACATTTTGTGGGCGGCGCGCCTGCTCTATTGTTGCGTAGCAATAGAAGCCTGCTCATGCAGCTTCGGCGGCGCTTTTTCGCCTTCTCTTCGCTCTGGGCAGGAGCGCTAATGGACACGGGGAGGGAGCAGGCGAAGCGTGTCGTTCGTAATGGAAAGAAAGACACCACTACTTCGCCTCTTTGTTGGACCGCCGGCGCGAACACGGTGGTCTCTGACCAGGACCAGGAACCAATTCGAATTTGGATCTTGACATGTCGGTTGTTTTTAACCGTAGGCATCTCGCCAGGAAGTTGGTGGGCTCATCATGAATTAGGTCGGGGTGGCTGGTGGTTTCGGGATCCCGTAGAAAATGCGTCTTTTATGCCTCGGGTATTAGCCACAGCTCGTATTCATTCAGTAATTCTACCCCTTCTTCATTCTTGGACCTCGCTTCTGAATATTTTGACTCTTCCATGCTGTGTCTTAGGAACCTTTTCAATACGGTCCGGATTGCTAGCTCCCGTTCATAGTTCCGCTACAGACGATACACGAGGAAGATTTTTATGGCGGTTCTTCCTTCTAATTACAGGCATATCTATGACTCTTTTTTACCAGATGAAGCCGGAGGCATCGGTCCGTAGAACCTATAAAAAAGAGATGGTTGTGGCGCGAAGTACTCTTGTGCACCTACGTCACTCAGCTCGCGCGCAACCCCGCCCCGTTATGTTATGTTATGGAAGAATTTAGCTTCTTGCTGGGCTGGTTATTCAGAGCCAGCAACTGGCTGCCGGATTTCGTCCCGTCCGTAGCGCTTCGGAAGTCACTCTGGCGTGGCGCTGCTGGATACTTCTGATCAATAGGAATAGGAGGAAAAAAAAGCTTATGATGAGCATCTATTGGAGTCGATCATTTCCAAGATCTAATTCTAGTTTCTTATTATGTAGTGGAAACGCCTCACAATCTTCAGTTTTACGCTTACGCTTAAGGGAAGAAATGTTCTTGGTGGATGCAGGCCCTGGTACCCCCAAAATTTGTATGCAAGATGAGCTTACAGGACTGCCAATCAAGCGAGCCACCAGGTTTGAGAATAAGGTGGGATCCAAGAATGTAGTGGCTGGTGAATCACTGATCAAAAAGCGGATTTTTAAGAGATTCTTCATCGATCTAGTGGCCGGTGAATCACTGATCAAAGAGCGAGCAGCCGCCAGGTTTAATGATTTTGTGGGATCCCTGGATGTAGCGGCTGGCGAACCGCTTCTTCTTCCACAAAGATTCAGACAAAACCGAGCTTGGATAGAACTGAAGAAGATTTGGCGAACGAAGAAAAAGGTCAAAGGGTTTATTATAAAAAAAATCAAAGGAGGTTATTCAGTAGCCATCGCGGGTTTCACTACTTTTCTTCCATTCAAAAAAGCTCTTCTAAAAAAAGGATAGCGAATGATCGATTCACCATTGATAGCATTAACCCTAAAAGGAGGGATATTGTGATAATAGCGGCAGATCAAAGAAGAACTTGATGAAAAGATAGAAAAAAATTATGAAAAATCCGAAGCCCACCTTAATCCATTTTGTTGAGGATCTTGCACTTATTCCGGCCCTATATTTACATAGCCAAGAAAGGCTCTGGCGATCATGCGTGACTGGCGGAGCGCCTATCGCCCTGGCACGGCACTCTAAAATGCATGTTGGGTTGGGCCAGCAAGAAGACTTCGACTAGGGAGACGAAGAATGGAATTGAAGAAGGCAGCATAGTCTAAGATAACAGAATGGAACACCAACCAACAAGTAAGTGGTGGATTTGGATGGAGTCTCGCAGAAGAAGAGTATGCGCGCTAGTGCGCCCCAAGACGTCAGTCCTTTTTCTGCTTGCTGGCCAAGGTCAGTTTACTGAATCCCCCTTCCAAACACCAACCCAATCTCCATTCCTTGATGAGAAATGAGCAAGACCATATGTTTATCAAAAATATAGCCCCTATATAAACCTAGCCCTTACTACCCGAACTTCTTACCTTCAAATAGGACTAACTGCCCGAACCCGCTTGCTTATCTTCATCGATCTAATTAAGTTAAGCAGTGGTTATTTTTTTTAAGTGACTAGAACTTCTATCAACTACTATTCTAGCACCCAGCTGTGCCATGTGTTTATTCTATTCTATTCTATTCTTCAGGTATTCCTTTGAATAACTCATCTTTTCAGGTAAGACAATTTGAAGATCTTCTTAGTCAGCCTATCTGTATTCTTATCCTCTAGTGCGGATCCAATCAGATTTTATAAAGCCAAGGCCTGACATCCATTGTGGGGATCATCTTTTATCGGGAGACATGGCCTGGTGGTTTCTGATCGAGATTCCTAATCAATAGGGAGAAGAGCTCTTCGCATGATCTGGTCCTACCTTTTGTCTACGCTATTTTTTTGTCCCTTCTCAGCTGCTGTCCTTACTCCGGATAAATTGGAACACATTGATTCCGTTCGTTCCTGCCCTTCGCTTCAGGCCATAGTGCTTCTGAATTATTTCTATACCCCTTTGATGATGCAGCCTCTGACTCTCGTGGCTAAACTCCTACTTGATTAGTTAGAACTTCTCTGTCTCAACTCGTGGACCTATCTATCTTCTTATTTTTAAGAGATAGGGGTTTGCTATTCTCACGGATTGCTCATATTTATTTACCCCATTGAATAGTTTTTGCCTTGTTTCAGCCCTTCCTTCATCTGAACCTTCCAAGTACTAATCTATCTTTATGGGGAAGACCCTTCATCTGACCTCCGGGCTACCCTGTCAATTGTAAAAAGTAGTTGAGTCGTGTCTCGCAGGAGCAAAAAGAGTGAAATGAGGACGTAAGCCCCCTAGGTCTTCCTCTTCCTTCTAAACTAATTGCTTTCGCTTGACTCTTCCAGTCAAAAAGTATACTGAGTGGTTGAAGGAAAGCGAAAAGGAATGGCTTTTTCATGTACCAGATCCGGTGAGCCAGACATCAAGCAAAAATGGACATACAATCAAAGAGTAAGGAGCAGTTATTTGCAATGACGGGTGGATTGGTCAGAGCTGCAAGGAGAGACTCAGTTATGGCGCGATAAAGAGCTTGCTTCAATGCTCGGATTCAGGTAGAAAGTAAGAGCAGTAGCATATTCATAGGAGAGCTTTGTACTTGAAATTAGTAGTCCCGGTAGTTGGAAAAAAGCTCTGAATACAGATTCAAAGCATCAAGATAGGTAGTCCTATCATTAGTTGGCCAGTCATAGCAATTTAAGTAGAAAGCTTGCTTTGGGATCAGATCATTCAACTAAAGCTGTCAGGCCGGGTAGGCTTTGAGGAACATTGGGGGTTCCTTATGTTGTGACTAAGCAGATATGTCTATTGTGCCCGGCAAAAACAGATTTGCAAGGAGTTTGCCAAAGGCTTTCTCATTCGGAAAAAAACAATTTCAAGTATATTTCCCTTCTCCATTCTCTGCTCGGATGATTGCCGCTTGTGTGAATTTCATTGCTGTGGGTCCCGTGTGTGCTCGAATAAGATTGTTTTAGGATTCTATTTAGTTGAATTTCTTGACTCCGCGGTGCTGGTTATCGAGTTTATGGCGCCGCCGACCATCCAAAAAGTCAAAGATGGCGTCGGCATATACTTATTATGCTCTCTTCTAATAGTGGTCCCTTGGTATTCAGGTTGTAAAATCCTGATAGGAAAGTCGACTGTTATACCTTGTTTTTGTAATGACCTATCTTCTTTAAAAAGCCGAAAGATAAGGATTTCGCAAAACTTTTGCGTTCCTTTTTCTTTGAAAAGAAAACCTTACCATTTTTGGGCCGCTGTTACCATTTCCATTTCCTGAACCTAAACCTAACTAATACTTACTTGTTTCCATTTCCTCATCTGGTGATAGATCCTCATCTTCTTCTGGCTCAAATCCCTTTTTCATATCCAGGGCAGGCTTTAGGTACGCTTTAGTTTGAAATCATTAAAGATATGCTCGACCTCGTTTATGTCCATGGTATCATCGTACGTACCTTCTACTATCAACCAGATGAGATAGGGCTTTGAAAGGTCAGAGTCAGTCTCCTCTTTTTCTTTTAGGTCGTTTAGCAGTTCCCCAACCAGCTTTCTCCCCGAGAAAGCCTTCCTGAGATTCAAAGAAAAAGGTTTGAAGGTTGATCTCTGGGATCAGTGATAGTTCGGAACCAGCAAAGGGAGGCTGAAAAGCCGTAGTGCTAACGCACGCCCTGTAGTTTTGAAGCTAAAAAGACAGCAGCGAGCTCCGCGTCGAAAAGCGAAGCGAGCCGCGCTAGCGCGCTACTCTTCCTTTATGAGTGAGACTCTATCCAGATCTACTGATCTAAGAACTCCGCGAGCGAACTGAGCGAGCCATGAGGCGCCTATCGGCAAGGCTTGGAAAAGCCTTAAGTTTAGGCTCCCTTCCTTCACTGAACTGATTCACCCGGGTCCAAACCTGCTGAGCTAGCTAATTTTTCCTTTACGAGATCTCGGCTCTTCGGAATGATTGGAGAGAGCCCCGCCTCCTCTTGGTTGGTGCCGGGCCCGAGAGTGATGGGACTACTTCCTTAAAGAGCCTTTTGTTCGGGCCGGCAGGAGGGGCCCTGATCTATCAATTGAGGGAGCAAAAAACAGGCTTTGCTCCCCCTTTTTTAAATGAAGAAAGAAAGAAGGGTCGAAGTTTAGACCGCTCACAGTAGTTCTACCCATAGAAAAGATCATGAAAGAGGCGATCAGAATGGTACCCGAATCCATTTACGATCCCGAGTTTCCAGACACATCGCACTTCCGCTCGGGTCGAGGCTGCCACTCGACCCTCAGACGGATCAAAGAAGAGTGGGGAACCTCTCGCTGGTTTTTGGAATTCGACATCAGGAAGTGTTTTCACACCATCGACCGACATCGATTCATCTCAATCTTGAAGGAAGAGATCGACGATTCCAAGTTCTTTTACCCCACTCAGAAAAAGTTTTCCGCCGGACGACTCGTAGGGGGTGAGAAGGGCCCTGACTCCATCCCAAACAGTGTACTACTATCGGCCCTACCAGGCAATATCTACCTACACAAGCTCGATCAGGAGATAGGGAGGATCTGGCAGAAGCACGAAATTCCTCTTGTAGTGAAAATAAGATCGGTTCTATTAAGAATAGGTCGTCGTATTGATGACCAAGAAAAGTATGGAAAAGAAGCAAGCTTCAACGCTCCCCAAGACAACAGAGCCCTCATAGTGGGGAGGGTAAAGAGCATCCAACGCAAAGCGACCTTTCATTCCCTTGTTTCGTCGTGGCACACCCCCCCCCCA
>NC_041385.1:824466659-824477486 GCF_002162155.2 Triticum dicoccoides
AACCGGTTTTCAATTCATCGAAACTCTTGAAAAGTTCCTTTGCTTTTACAGCGAAAGCACCTGCCAACAAATTGGAACCATAATCCCCTCCATCTGCCTCGCTCTCTATCTGGTAGTATATGCTCTGATCGAGGCCCTATTCTTATTATGATGATTTGGATATTGAATTGCCTTTGACTGATTCATCTTACCATTTTACTAGAGTTTTTTTTCAGTAAGTTTAACATGAGCGGAATTGGTGTACTTGACCAGTAGTGAACTCTCAGTTGTGTTCGATAGTCGGTTACGAGTTCCCATATCTTACGCAACCTTACCTTTTCTTACTATGGGCCAAATTGCGGAGGAAAGCAGAATCACTGTTTTTCGTAGAACTCACTTTTGCTACTGGAGAGTACCTTCCACCAGGTCAGAGCCATGGATCCAAAGCCTACTAGTTAGCTTTGAAGGTTTAGGCTTGAGAGAAATCTTGAACAGAACACCGCACTCCCTCCTATCAACTTATTCAGATTTGCTTATTTCTTTCTCTTTCGTTTTTGTAGATATAGGCTTTGGCGGATTCTCTCAAGGCTCGAGTGAAGTGACAAGCACATATTACCGGAAGCTAGTGATCCCGCCCGGCCAGCTCAGCATGCTTTAGAGCTCCTTGATTGGTACGAGGTAGTGATAGCAAGAGGCAACTCTCAATTGTTGTAATATAGAGACCTCTTTCAATGATTATAGATCCAAAGGATCGTTATTGATAGGAAACTGCCAGTAGCCCTTGACTTTTACTTGAAGAATTGAATCCGCCTTCTTCTTCTTATTCTTCTGAAAGTCTCCCAGGCGTGGTATCATCGGATCCACAAGGTCAATTTGTATGCATTGGTTCGGAAACCGGAAATGCCAACTACTCACTTCTTGCTGAGGATGAAGGTGCCATGGGTGATAGCGCCAGCCATTCCCTCATTGAAAAGAAAGCGCCAACCCTGCTACTAAAGCTAAGGCCAACCGCAGCCCGGTGAAATGAAATGCGTATGCAAAATAACATAGATTAATCTTGATGCGATCGATGCAGACACACTTCTTTTCTTAAAGGCTACAGTCAGAAACAACAACTTCGCAAATCACCCTAAGAGTGCCATACGAAAAAACAAAAGCAACTGTGGGTATAGACCAATTTCCTGCCCCAGAAGAGGCTCAGCCTACCAAACCCTGCTCTTTGCCTGCTTACCGAGCTCTCCTCATACCGAGTATCTAGGCATTTCTTCTCACAGACCGGTTGGGAGAAAGTTGGCATTCTTTAATATGTCACTGGGGACCCGTACTTACTTGATGGAATGGATGGGATGATGTGTTTCAGTTCAGCCAGTAGTGGAGGTTTCCTCGGCCTAGTCGCGTAAGAGCCCCCTTCTTTTTCTAGTTAGTTGAAAGAAAAGCAATGGGGAAGGTTGGCTTACCAGTTAATTGGTCTGTATCATATCTTGCTATGGTGGGACATCCTCTTCAGTTTAGGTATCCGGGCTGGCTGTTAGCTTTAGTCGTTCGGCACTCTTCCTTCATTCTCATTCAACAAGGAGAAGTGTCTAATCAAAATCATTGGTTGAGCCTCGCGTATATTATATGATGTCGTGCTAGAATTGAACTAGCGTTTAAGGTCGATCAAGTTCAAACAATTCGGCTCTGCAAGATCAATCAGATATCAAGTAAGAGATAGGCGCTTCCTATTAGTTATAGACTGCTTCTGTGACAAGTGGATCCCTTTAGGTTTAGTTGTTAATTGTACTATTCTCTTCAATAATTAGGTCTTCCGTATTCCTATTGGGGTCAGTGGTCTTCACCACTCACTGAGTCTGGATTCGTTTCATGGGTATTATTTGATGAGTGATCATCAATCTCTTCCATTGCTCCTATGTGCTGCTATACATACAAGGTACATGGGCCATGGGGCCTAACACACACTATACAGCCCAGCCCAATACTCAACACTCCCCCGGCTAAAGATATCTAACATGCCTATCTTGTTACAAATTGCTAAACCCTCACAAGGACCTACTCGTTTAGTAAAACAATCAGCTACCTGTTCACTATACTTAATGTTACCCCCTTCTTCGACCGAACAATCTCAATCCGAAGGAAGTATCGAAGAGGTCCAAGATCCTTTACCTCAAATGCTTCTCCCAGTCTTGCCTTCAAACATTTTATTTCTTCAACATCGTCTCCAGTAATCACAATATCATCCACATACACCGCCAAAATGGTGATATGGATTCGTCTATGCTGGTACTGTATGATCTCCATTACACTGAGAGTAGCCCATACCACAAACAACTCTCCTGAACCTGTCCACGCCCGTGGCGACTGTTTCAAGCCATACAAAGATTTCTTGAGCCTACACACCTTCCCATCAGTCTGTTTGTTCCAAAACCTGGAGGAATGTCCATATGGATCTCTTCTTGTACATAACCACCATGAAGAAAAGCATTGTTCACATCTAGCTGATGTAAAGGCCACCCAAAGTAAGTTGACTGCGCATGAGATTAAGGTTCTCACCGTGTCCATCTTCGCCACTGGTGCTTTGGTCTCATCATAGTCTATCTCCCGTCTTCCTATAACCTTTTGCAATTAGCCTTGCCTTCTATCTATCCACCTTACCCTCTGGAGTTTGTTTTACGGTGAACACCCATTTGCATCCAACTGCTCTTTTTCCTGCTGGGAGTGGAAGAAGATCCCACGTCTTGTTCTTCTGAAGTGCACCAAGCTCCTCCTTCATTACGTCTTTGTTTCCACCGGGGATCCAGCTTTGCAGCCTTCCAATCCTTTGGAATAGACACTGATTGTAGAGATGCAATGAATGCTTTGTGTGCGGGTGAGACATAAGAGTCTGAAACTCCATTTGCAATGTCATGCTCATAGCCATATCGGACCGGAGGCTTTCCAGCATTAGTCCTAGTCTCTCTGCGTAGTGCAAGCGGCAATTCCAAAGAAGTATTACCACCTGTCTCATTTTAACCTCCATCTTGCTCTTGTGGCTCCTCCTCGACTACCTCAGGTTGCTCTTGTGGTTCTTCATCCAAGACCACTAGCGGTACAAGAAGAAGGGGTCCCGGCTCGGGGGCGGGGGTATCTTACTTCTTTTCCTCTGCGTTCGTGACAAGCTAGTAGGCACTCTTGTGTGGGTTGGCTCATTCCCCTGGAAAACGAATATTAAGAAGATAGATACCATTCCGTCGATACTACATTCATTCTTTCTGCTCAAAAAGAACAAAGCCTCTATTGTGGGAAAAGTCTTTGAAACCCGAAGTTCTAAAATAGAAAATGGAATGAAGAAGGGGTGTGACCTTATGGCCAACTATACTAGCTCCCCTAGAGGGATAATATAGCTCCTAAAGGATGATTGTTTATGGTATATTACCGTAATTGGAGAATTTGACCTAGTGTTGACTTGCTGCTATTCTGAGAAGGGGACCTTGCAAAGCTTGACAAGTTTTTTTTATATTTATCGATCCAATCTGTCTACAGATAGGCGCCTGCTGTGGCAGCAATTAATTAATCTCCGCCTTAGCATACAAGGACCATGGCTCGCAGCGGGTAGTTACGGTGGTTTTGAGGAGACCCGCTCAAGGTCGCTGGTTCGGAGCTATTCCGAGATCTCAAGGAGCGCCAAGCTCAATACGTGCAAGAAGAAAGAAAGGCTTCCACCTACGACTGCAGCTGCTGGTACTTTATCTCTGTCGCTTTCAACTCCCACTCCTTCGCCCTTTGGTTTCTATAGGAAGTGAGACAGAATAATATATCTTGTGTAACTAATCTTTCTTATCGAAAGGTTATAGTTCATAGATCATTTCTATAAGGACTATTTGAGCCATATCCGGTGCTTTGGACCTCTTTTAGCTGCTAGGTATCTACTGGGTTCAATCCCCACTTCCGCTTGAAATGAGTAAGTCAATCCTCTTGCTCGGCTGTGATACGAATACTATTCATACGCAGACCCGGATCCAAGATATGGGGCATAGACAGATAAGAATGGCTTCTGAGTTGCATTCATTGCACTCTGGAATGTGGGGCTCCTTGGCTGATGTGATGGAGCGGTATCAGCAGATACTTGCAAAGATCAAATCAAGAAGAAGAAACAAGGAAGTTAACTCCGCGCGATCGGCCACCTTAACACGAACAGCTTGGGACAGAGGTGTAATGCCTGACAGAGAATCAGCAATAGAATGAATTTTGCATGCATTTTTCATCGAGTGAAACTACTTGAATAAACTGGAAGTTTTAAACCAAGTACTCTTGAAATCGCTACCCCCTGGGATGGAAAAAGAGGCTCAGGTTTTAGCCCTCCGTTTTACCCCGGAAGTCGTTGTTCGTCTTTCGATATGAGAGGATGGCAAGTGTCCGCAATGACTTAGCGACTTAGCCAATTGGTTACAGATTCTAGACTGATCGATCAGATCACATCATCTCGAGCAAAGAGCTGAGAGCAGAGAAGCGACATCGCTTGGACACTCCTTCCTCTTTTCATTATGAAACCAATATCAAGCAAGATATGAAGAAGAGGGCGGCTCCCTGGATTGAACACATAAAGTAGTGCCAAGATCTCCTCTATGCGAGAGAGAAGTTCTCAGAAATGATGGAGCTGTTGGTTTCGGTCATTGTACGTTTGGTTGCTAAACCGCACCCTTTACGGCGTCTGTAGGAAGAATTCGTTCTGGTCCCAAAACTTATAAGAGATCTCGGTAGTGAATATGCAATGCTGAATTCCAATAAGTTGGTACTTCGCACAAGGAAGAAGCTCGTGTTAAAGATAGTTTCATCCAGACCGAACCCTACATTAGCGTCTCATCCCCACCCACCAAGTCTTTATCCGCGGTGAAAGGAGTGGTTTAATTCGATGCAAGGTGCAAACGAGCTTTTCCAAAGATGGAGTCCTTTCAGAAATACATGTGCCAGAAGAAAGCAGATTCTTTTTCTATCATAAAATGAATCTGCTTTCTGATGGCCATTTCGGTCCGTTGTGGGACCACGGCTTGCAAAGAAGGTATTTAGCGCAAAGAACTTATTCCGCTTTTGGGGATTCCACTAATTGATAGAAGGAAGTGGATGCGGCAGGATTGGCCCCAATTGAATCACTAGTAGAAGAGATCCACGTGCAGAGACTGTTAGGGAGATGCAGATGGAGGGACGTTTGGATTGCTGCTAGAAGGGCTTACGACGAATAGATTGTTGGAATGGCTTTAAGTGAAAGGGAATCCGGCAGCTTATATAGCGCTAGTGAGAGGCCTCCTAGTCTATTTCGATGGACGTCTCCTAATCCTTCTTTTTCTATGGGTTCAGGAATGCCATGCCAATAACAGATAGAGCAGCTAATGGTCAAGCCAGAGGCAGCAGGTCTCATTCCAGACTCCACTCAGAATACCCGGCTCTTTTTCTAGACTCCACTAGGAAGACCTTGCTCTTTCACAGATACGGGGATCAGACATGGCTATCGCTTCGACAGCTTCTCCGGATGAAAAGACGACGCCCAATGGATGGAGTTGGAGGGACACGGAATCCTTCCTAAGATGTGCCTAGAGAGAACAATCCTTTCATAATCTCGTACGTCTAAGTGATCAACTACTTGTGCCTCCGAAAAGCTAGAAATCAGTAAAAGGAATGATCTACAGATAGAGGGTTCAAACCATATAGCAGCACTCATCCCGCCCTGACCCGAGTCCCCTAGCCTCTCAGCTTCAGCAGTTGTTGTAAGGAGAAGTAGCAGGATTGTTAGTTTATGTGCCGAGCAGGCGCAGGGATGAGAAGAGAATTGCATAGAATAGAAGCAGCTAAGGCTCCTTCCTCTTCAGATTCCTACTAAAGGGCGGCAGGTGAGTGAGTCGGCCGCATTGTTCCATCAGTGTGTCAAGGTCCATCAGTGTGTCAAGCAAGTTAGAAGAATAGCTTGTGCTTGTAGTGCAACAGTTGCTGCAAGAGCAAGAGCTACTGGTAAGGTTTAGTGTACGAGCCAGATCAGAACCTGAACTCGATTTGTCACTGTGCGCCGCTAGGGCAAGGTCAGAATGAAGATAGCAAGGGACGTTACTCCAACTAGAGTAGTGAAATACCAAAATCAAGGAATCTCTCCGGGAAGACAGTCAAGGAAAGGGAAACATTACTCTACTAAGAAATAAACTCGTATAAGAAAGAAGAGACTTGGATTCCGGATTCCAATCTTTGATCCAGTTTTAGGCCAGTGCTCAAACTTGGAGAGAAAGAGCTTTTCCCTCAACTTCACTCCCTTGACTTGACTCCCGACCGATGATCCTACTAACGTCATTTTGACAGCTATGGATATGGAATTCAAGCATGCGTAGACACCGACCATATAGATTCTCTGACCTCTGCCCTGGAACCCCACATCGGGAGGCTGCCAGTACGTACTGCTATTTGACCTCGATATCCAGTCCGCTGATAAGAAAACTTCTGTTTCACTTAGGTGCTGCCAGTGTGGAAGAGGAGATTCGAGCCTCATAAGTGAATACGGAAATCCATCTGAACTGGTATCCATCCCTGGTAAGTAAGCTTCCTCGCTCGGTTTGTTTGCTATTGCTATAGTTCGATCCTTAAAGAGAATCACTGGCCCGGCTATCTCGAGGGATGGGATGAGAATTGGAATGAGAATAGGAATTGGAGAACAGAAGCAAGTGTGGAAAATGTTACTAATGTCAATTAAAAGAGTTGGCATCGGATCAGTGGTGTCGTTCGGATAGAGGGAACGAATAGTGGGTGAAATCCAAAAATCTTCTTTCCTTTTGGGGATGAGAGCGACTACACTACATAATTGGAACTTGCCTTTGCTTTATTGCCTTAGCTTCATTGGTATTGGAATGAATTGTCTTCTATGTGGAGATCTAAGGCTTGGTTTTCTAGCGCGAAAGCCGTTGCTAGCATCTGTTTGATTGCTGGGTTGGGTTAGCAAGTTATTTATTATCCATTGGCCACATCGCGATAGCCGTACTAGAACTTGACTTTCCCATTCTTGAGCCTGGCCACTACTTTGTTTGATTTTCTTGTCCGGGGTTGATGGATTTGCTGCTCTAAGGCATTGGAGGTTTAAAATTAGCATCTCGTAATGATCAGGATAGCATCCATTCACTAATCGAAATCCGCTTTTCATTCTTGTCTATGGATATGGATCTGTTGTATCTGCTGGAGCTTGCCCCGGGCATTCAAGCAAGAATTTCCTGCTCCCTGTTCTCCGATAGATCTGCTCTACGTTCCGGACTGGCCGGCCTATTATCACAACTTCTGATTCCCTGAAAGCCTAGCTATCAACCATCGACCGAGGATCAAGAGCAAGTTCATTTTCCAAATCCATATTCTGGTCTCTGGGCAAGGAAGTGAAGCACAGCTGTGTTTCTGGGGAAGCAGGTTTCCGCTCTTCCTTCGACTTTGATATATGTTATTTCTGAGGAATGTTACTAATCCGAGTAGTTGTTGTTGTTGATGGACGACTAGTTCGAGTAGTCGTTGTTGATGCCAGTCCAGTGTGGGTAGACGAACTAACCTAACCGTCAACTAAAAGCAAGCTGTAGAAATGGGGATCAATGGCAGAATTTACATATAAGTTCTAAGTAAAGGTTTCAGGACTCAGTGGAAGTGATCCGGCAGACCAGTCAAAGAAAAGATTGATCAACCACTCACAACTGGAATCAAGCAATCCTATCCCAACAACCCAAGATCTTAGACTCGGCCAGGGATCATTTCTATCTCTATCTCTTGTGACCTGGAGAACTGCACTTTGAAACAGGCATGTCAATCAGAAACAGCCACAGGAAGCCCTCGGATTGAAGCTGAATCTGCCGTTCCGGATCGGCAGGAAGGTATCGGGCCAGAAATCTCAGGAAAAGCAGTTTTTCTTTAGTGAATTGACGCGATCTATCCTCAGTTATCAACCCAATGAGTAACGTAAAATGTGTAGAAGAAAAATGGAAGCTTTATAGCACATTCCCTCTCTTTATCGGGATTTCCTTCAACGGGTTTCAAAAGTGAGTTCTAGGGCAGATTCGTCTAAAGAAACAGGGCTTGTCCCAAAGCCAACTCATAACAGGCTCCCTGACCCACGGAATAAAGATAGATTTCCTTGCTTGCGAGATCAAAAACTCAAGTGCCATCCGTTTCCTATTTGATTTCAGAACAGCGGAATATCATCACCCGTGGTTCACTTGAGCATGAATAGAGTTCGGTCTCCTTATGAATTCAAGTTGGTAAAGAAGTGGACTTTGGAGCTTTCGCTACAACCCCTCCAAGGCGGGCAACTGTCTCATTTGACACTAGCACTTAAATAAAAAAAGGAACCAATCCTATTTCGGCACTCTTTAGAGGCTATCGCTCGTTTACCGCAGATCTCTATCCCACAGCTGGCTAATAAAATCACCTTGGCAATGTGTCAAGTCCTTTCAGTCAGAGTTCAACTCTTCAGCGAAAGTGAAAAATCTACGGTCTTCCATCCGCGGAGGTAGCCATGGACTCCATAGTATATGTTGGTAGCTAGCGTACAGGCTTGATGTGAGGGGGGGGGGTTGTTACCTATTCTATTCCCTTGCTTGGATAAAAACACCCATCTTTCCGTACGAAAGACACGCAACTAGAGCAACTTGATATTACGTATGTAGACCTGGCCTCCCTCAATAATAGCTGGCTCACCCGATTGACGATTTTCAAAGATCTACGCCAAGCGCCTCGAAGCGGGGATCCACTTTTTACTACTTTAGAAAGTGAGAAGCCTTTGGCTTGATTTCTTCTGTGGCTTCTTTATGTTTACCCACGCCGCGGCTATTCAATAAAAGGATTGGTAGTTAGTTGCCTCACCCTATTGGTTGTTGGTTTTCTTTCTCCTCTGCGTTCGTGAAAAGCTAGTATGCTCGCGGAAATCGTCTAAAGGAAACTACTCGCTAACTCGCTAACAAGACGGACTTCTTCCTCTGGCTCTGCCAGGCTATCCTGCTCGCCTAAATCGGTATCAATAACTTCTATCGTACTTCGACCTCTCATTGGAATGATAAGTTGGCTACGACGAACTAATAAGTTTCTCTTCTTGTCACCTTCTTTAAGCCTTTCCTTCTGCTTCCATCGAGAAATATATATAGATAAGCTTGGAGAAGCGATTAAGGTGTTTCCACTCTTAGGTTGTTCAATATGTGAAGACCGTGTCAATCACTACACCAGTGATACGAAAAGCAAGCATTCTTCTCCAGCTGACGTACCGACGCCTCACTACTACTTAATTAGTGAAAGATACGTTGGGATGTTTTCAATTCTCCATCAAGAGGTGGGCAACTATCTCTTTTCACACTAGACTTCGGATCGCCTTCCTACTGGTTTTCTTCTCGGTCTCCCCAACAAGGGGAAACCTCAAAGCAAACAACAGAGCAACACCTATCTTTTTTCTTTAAGCACTGAACATCCGGATCCCCTTCCGACTTGCTTTTACGGGCACTGGTCTTTCTAACAACTGGAACTCGTCTCCCTTTTCCTGATTCGCATCTTCTTCGGCTTTTGCTACGGTCTTTCCTTCAGTCAGTCCTTCCTTCAATATTTTTGCCTGCGGATCTCTCTCTTCAAAACATATATATCTTTCGGCGCCAGTCTTTCCTGCCTTACCTTAACCCCGCTTTCACGTGGCGAATCGGTATGAGGTTTCAGTGATCACTTTACGGTATTCTTTAAGCTTTCTTGGTCACCGGACAGAGTGAGAACTGCTCAGCTTGCTTTCTTTCCCTAGCACACACTTAGTAGATAGTAGGCACAGGTCCGCTAAGAGCTCATCGAACTTGACTTGTAGAGTGAGACCTGTGCTCGATATGGTTCATTTCAGTGCTCTTTCTCTCGGTATCGTTCACCACATGCCTGTGATCGATCTCTCTCAAGCTAGGTTTGGTATCGGTATCGGTGAAGTCCGTCATTGAATTGAAGTGGTAGAGTGGTAAGTGGGCGTACGGTCTATGGATTTCCTATCAGTGGCATTAGTTCCTTTTCATTCTCTAGATAGATGGGCAGAACAAGCTTCTCTTTATATTCTATTCTAGAAAGGATCAATTAGATTCTCATCTCCTATTTGTTTGAGCCATTCATTATAGTGGTGGTGCCGGGAAGGCTGCTTAGCACTCTAGTCCTTTTGAGTAAGGAATTGTAGCATGGGCAGGCAATCTCTTCGATTGATTCCCCTCCAGGAATTACTTGAATTAATTAGCCGGCCCACGGAGTGAAATATCGAACTTAACCTATAAATAACTAGTATCTCAAAAACCAAATAAAAGGCTTTCTTTTAAGCTTGTTAATGGAATTCCACAGGAGTCAAGCACTAGCAAAGAAGAATTGGAAATCAGTCGCTTCCCTTCTGGACTCAAGTCAGCAGAAGAGTGAACTTCATATTAATAGGTAAATCCTACATCAAGCGTAAAGGAAGTACACTTTTTTTGATTCGGCGCTTAATAACTCGTACTTGACGTTGGTTTCGGTTCGATCAACTATCCTTTTTGAAGCGGATAGTTCACAGTGCTCATTCTCAAAAAAAGCGGAAAAGCCATGATGTTTCCACTCCATTTTCATTACGAAGATGTATTACGTCAGGATCTGTTGCTCAAACTGAATCACGCCAATGTTATGGAAGTTCCTGGATTGTTTGAAATAAGATTAGTACCAAAAGCTGCCTCTGATTTCAGAATCCAATTTGGAAAATTGGCTATGGAGATTTTGTGCGGTCAGAGATTCATACAGACACAAAGGGGCCCCTATTTTCAAGCAGGAAAGTCGTTTCGATCCAATCCATTCTTGGGGTCCGAAAAAGACACTGGATATGTCAGTGACTTTGCA
>NC_041385.1:824477838-824520338 GCF_002162155.2 Triticum dicoccoides
CTATGTTGGATTCTCCGGTCGAAATACGGGAAAACTCCATCAAATTCTTTATGGAAACGGAGTTTTGCGAATTCTCCCCGGAACTGGAAGATCATTTCGAGATCTTCGAGCATATTCGAGGGTTCAATGTGACTATTGTCACTTCGGCCAATACAAAAGATGAGACTTTACTACTGTGGAGCGGCTTTTTGCTAAAAGATGAGGGGGAAACTAAGTAAGATGCCGGAGAAGCGACGAAATATACGAGATCACAAACGTAGATTGCTCGCGGCTAAATATGAATTGAGACGAAAGCTTTCTAATTTTGTAACCCGATCTTCCGTCTGATATGCGGGACAAACATCGTTATAAGTTGTCCAAGTTGCCAAGAAAGAGTTCAATGGCACGAGTAAGAAACCGAGGTATTTTCACGGGTCGCCCTCGTTCCGCAGTTGAGTTCTTTCGCATTTATCGTATCGTTTTTCATGGATTAGCATCTCGAGGTTCTTTGATGGGCATAAAGAAATCGTCTTGGTAGCAACCACCAAACCAATAGAACAAAGGTTAGCTCTGCAGCTAGTCCACAAGCAAGGGTTGTAGGTCCATTACCGTCCGGCTCCCGACCGAAACTAACGGAGTCATCCCAACTCTCGGATCGGAGATGCTAACGGGACAGGAATCGAAGTGGGGGACCTCTCTACCGCACCTGTCTCCCCAGACATAGACTACGTAAAGGGTAGTACTCTTGGAAAGAGAGAAGATCACCGCATGAACAAAATCCAAAGTAACGAATGTCACTCCCGAGGGATCGACCACTATCATACATGAAATTTTGCATAGAATGATTGTTCATGTTCACGCCGGAGTGCTGAGGTTGTTCCCACCATTGAAGTCAGAGTCTGGGTGTGTTTTTCTTACTAATACGGAGAGGGTTCCGAATGATAAAGACCAATCAAAAACTTCTTCGTTTCGTTGGTAGAACCCACGCCAACTCTTTTCTCTAAATAATAGAGGGATCTTTTGATAGTCTCACTTCTATCAATGCAATGAAAGAACTATCCCTTCCTATTTGTTTGTCCTAATGAGACAAAAAAGAGCCTCCTTCTTTACCACTTTAGGGGATGGGGGTGAAGGGGGGTTTACATACAACCGGGGCAAAGTGGTTTATGATTGAATCTCAGAGGCATTCTTATCATTTGGTAGATCCAAGTCCATGGCCTATTTCGGGTTCACTCGGAGCTTTGGCAGCCACCGTAGGAGGTGTGATGTACATGCACTCATTTCAAGGGGGTGCAACACTTCTCAGTTTGGGCCTAATATTTATCCTTTATACCATGTTCGTATGGTGGCGGGATGTTCTACGTGAATCCACGTTGGATGGGCATCATACAAAAGCTGTACAATTAGGACCTCGATATGGTTCTATTCTCTTCATAGTCTCGGAGGTTATGTTCCTTTTTGCTTTTTTTTGGGCTTCTTCTCATTCTTCTTTGGCACCTACGGTAGACATCGGAGGTATTTGGCCCCCAAAAGGGATTGGGGTTTTAGATCCTTGGGAAATCCCTCTTCTTAATACCCCTATTCTCCCTTCATCCGGAGCTGCCGTAACTTGGGCTCATCATGCTATACTCGCGGGGAAGGAAAAACGAGCAGTTTACGCTTTAGTAGCAACCGTTTCACTGGCTCTAGTATCCACTGGCTTTCAAGGAATGGAATATTACCAAGCACCCTCCACTATTTTGGATAGTATTTATGGTTCTACCTTTTTCTTAGCAACTGGCTTTCATGGTTTTCATGTGATTATAGGTACTCTTTTCTTGATCGTATGTGGTATTCGCCAATATCTTGGTCAGATGACCAAGAAGCATCACGTTGGCTTTGAAGCAGCTGCATGGTACTGGCATTTTGTAGACGTGGTTCGGTTATTCCCATTTGTCTCTATCTATTGGTGGGGAGGTATATGAAAGAAGGGAACGAATAAGTGGATTGAGGAATAAAAGCTCGAAGACAAAGAGAACTTCTCCGGGTACTCAAGATATTGTGTTTGGAGAGGTGTAGATTGTAGATTCCAGCCGAGCTAGACCCAGGAAGAATACGAAGTCCAATTTCCTCAACCGCGCACACGGATAAGACGCGAGACAGTTTCTGAGGGATAGAAGTCTTGATCGGGCCAAGCCGGCATAAAAGTTAGTAGTTCGCATTACTTTCTCTTCCGAAGCGCGCACATTCGAGTTCAGTATGGATGCACTGAGCGCTTAAGACCACTCGCTGGATGATATGGTCAATCATACTCCAGAGTGGGGACAGCATAACAATAACATTCTATCTTTAGATTCGAGATGTATTGATCGAGACGTGCCTCACTCTAGTGAGGATTTGAGCTCCCCGATAGACGTAGGGCCCGCTCGGTACGCTGTCATTGTTTAGGGGGGTTCTTAATTCTAGCATGAAAGTCCGAGTTGGAGGAATGATATTGGGCTTGAGAAGTGAGCAAGGAACCTGACATAACATTCCTATGGTTCCTCTGTCCCGGTCTTGCACCACTCTCATATCCATCAATCAATTTCATAGATAGTTACTATGGTTGTTTCTTCCTCCATTCACTAAAGCAAATGGAGCCTTTCCCTCCTCGAGTCAGCAAGACAACTCGAGCGTTTTACCCTCGTGTCACTAGCGCAACACGAGCCATTCAAAAAAAAGTCTTGGAACTGAAGAGAAATCCATCTCTATACAAACTCTTTATGTTCTTGATATTGATTGAGTTACGAGAATGAAGAAGCGTAGCACACCTTATCTCTCAATTCAAGTTTCCATTCAATAAGTGCATCAAGTATTTCGTATAGAAAGAAAAGGAACCACTTCTCTTCTCTTAAGTATATGAAAAATAGCTTTTTGGTCCCTTTCGTCCAGAGGTTAGGACATCGTCTTTTCATGTCGAAGACACGGGTTCGATTCCCGTAAGGGATAGGTACTTATTCTCGGCCGGCGGTATCAAGAACCCGGATAGTCAGTAGGAAACTCCAATCTGCAAGCGGAACAACGAGTTTAGAAGGCACGTTCTTGAAAGAGCAGGCTGACTATGAAACTCATATAAGGCTCGCGATCGGGTGCATTGTTGACTCGGGGGCGGTTCCATAGGCGGCTACTCTAAGACGGATCAAGTTGGGCTATATATTATGGCAAGTTGACCCTACTTTCCAATTTCGTAGATAGAACAGTTCTAGTAGAAGGTTAACCCGGCCTTCCTAAGAGTACTAGGTTAAAGGGGAGACCTCTAAAGCCCAGAAAGAACTATCCTATCCCTTTAGGAATCCAAAAGCGCCGTATCTGTGGATCACTGACGGCTATACCCAATGAGCAAAGTAGAAACAGCCTAGGAAAATGCATCTTCTCCCTATTCAGTCAGCAGTTGTCCATCGACTAGTCTTACTTACCGCACCGCCTGGCAAAAAGGGATTTCTCAGTGATAGACCCACGAGAGCGTGTGTGCCAGTGACAAAAGAAGTGCGAGACGATCTGGGAAGTGAGGGATGCCCTTCCTGGGTATCACGAGCGGCGAGGCAGGTACGGCTGGAGGAAAAGCAAGGCAACAGGGTGCTAGGTTTAAGCAAGTATTGTCCGTCCGATCATTGGAATCGGCTTAGCCGAAAAAGGCAGATCTGGTTTCACTAGTAGGAAGAACACCCTTCTAAGGTGAAGGTATTCCATTTCTAAGAAGGAAGTTCTATATATTCGAACTAGAGAGAAGCTCTAAAATGGAAATCGAAAAGGAACCCCTTGTCCGTCCAGGTACTCACCCCGCCGGAACTCGCAATCAAACATAGGGTTGGCAAACTAGGAAGGCACAGAAAAGAAGGCAGTTGCGAAGGCGAGCAAGGTATTTTTGAATTTCCTCAAATTGATGAATCAATGAAGTAGTTGAATTGAAGTAAATGTGCCTACGAAAGAAGAGTTTTCGATATGGATATGCGAACAGGAAGAAAGCAAGCATATATTACTATTGCATTGGCAACGAACACCGTCAAACAAAGATAGCTGTTGAGGAGGAAGACCTGGATAGGGAGCCGGTTACGAATAAACCTGGGACTAGGAAACCCCGAACTACGAATGGAAACACTTTTTCAAGCAGGGGTAAACGGATCTGGTTAGGAAGCCGGAGATGGAAGAGAGGGTGTCGTGTCGGATCTTCAATCGGGGCAAACAACGGATGCTCGGGATAAAGCTGGACTTCGATTGGTTTTTGATGGATATGAGCTTTCCCTGAATAAGGATCAAAATATGCTTCCTAAAACAGCATGCGCAATGGTGGGCCGAGTACATAGCATAGCGTATATCAAGTATCCAACGCCTTCCGAATAAGGAATGGAAGCCGACTTAATAAAACTACATCTTGCTGATGTAGGTGTAGACAGGTATTCTAAAAGGAGTGACAATATTGGGTGTAAGGATTCTTCTGTGCAAACATTGACCACTCGTATGGTAGCCTCACAACCATCTACAAGGGAGACTTCCACCTCAACCTGAAGTTCACCCACGTGGAGCCTTTACTAGTCGGAGTGGTAAGACTACAACCGATCCTCTTCCCCAATGCCAGCGTTGTATGTACCACCTGCCTTCTACCCTAGCCGGCCCAATACCTTCTCCGCAGGGACCTCAACAGTCCACTACTTCTGCTGCACAGCCTAGTTCTTCTACACCAGCAGCTATTGCTCCTAATGATCCATCATCAATCTGCTTCACCTGTCAACCCAAAGCTGCCATTTCCAGAACGGTTTGTGAAGTCAACTGAAGACAAGCAGATTGCAAAGTTTCTGGATATGATGACAGATATGCAGATTACCACCCCCATCCTTGATGGTGTCTTATAGGTGCCGATGTATACACAGTTCTTTAAGGACCAGCTCGCAAAGAAGCGAAACATTAACGAGCCAGAACTGGTTACTCTTACTAAGGAATGTAGTGCACTCGTTCAAATAAGCTACCTCTCAACTTAGATGAGCCTGCCAGTTTCAGTATTCCATGCTTGATAGGAAGTCAAACTTTCCATGCTTTATGTGGTCTTGGGTCTACTGTGATTCCCTTCACTGTCTACGAGCCACTACCATTGGGTGATGTACGGCCGACTAGCATCACTCTCCACCTTGCTGATCAGGATCCGGCAGACATTTTGGGTGATATCCCTGCGATAGTTGGTAACTTCGCATTTCCAGTTGATTTTGTTGTCTTGGAGATGTAGGATAAGAGCTTTCCTATTATTATTTTTTGGGGAGACCTTTTCTAGCTACTGCAGGGGCTATCATCGATGTGAAAGATGCTAAGCTCACGCTTCAATTTGGTGAGGAGAAAGTCTCATTTGACATTAGGTATATCTTCCAACTCACCTTCCTCACTGTCCAGACCATAGTAAGCAATATGAAACGAGTCACTTAAGCCCTAGTAAAAGGCTACTTTTGAATCCCCTCTTTAAGGCATATAAAATTAGTACTCTTCCTGAGCTAGCTTAAGCATATCTCGAGCGAGTGAGTTTCCCTCCATCAAGTTCTAAGCGATCAAATAAGGTCCTTGCTCTCGAGCCAATGCCAATACCAATAGAGAGGGTCTAAACGAAGGATTCAAAGGAGGTTACCGGTTAAGGGCAAATGCAATCTCTGAGCCAGTTGGAGAAAAAAGGTAATCAAAGAAAGTTTCAGTTGGACTTTCCCTGCCAACCCTACCCAAATTTCATACCCTGCGGTTTTCGTTCCTCTATTGATATTTCGTTCCTCGAATCGAGACTTTCTTTGTCGAGGATCTCTGGTTTAGGGTACTCCATCGAGTTTAAGTTTCTTCTTCTAATGGCTGTGTCCGTCTAAGGTGGCTATTTGAGCGATTTAAGTATCGCGGTTGTCTTGAGCTCTGGATTGATGGACGGAAACCCGGGGCTGGGTTCGATTTCAACTCGGAGATAGTCGGGTCTATAGTAAGAGCCGCTTTGTGAACAGCATCGGATGACATAGCCAGGGTAGCCGCAATAGAGCAATTATGCCTTAAGCCCAAAACTCTTCCTTCTAGGGATCAGATCAACCTAAAGCACCATCAGTTGTGGATGAATCCACAAAGTCTTTCTACTTAGCTCGTCAAGTGAAGTAGCTATCAACGGCTTTAGCATGACAACTAGAACATCAAGCCATGGTAAACTGCCAAAGCTTCTGCTGTAGTGTAGCACCAGGGTTCAGCCTTCTCCTTGCCGAGTTGCATCGCCCGCATCGTGTTCAATTGGAAATTCTGGCAAAGGCGCTTCCAACTCCTGGTTCAGGGTCTGAGGTTACCAAACAAAGATGAATCCTGCGCAATCAGAGATTAAGCCATAAGATCCCACCCAGAAACTGGAAGAGTCGGGGGCACCTACCGAAGGAGTCTTCCCTCCATCGATTCAATGACAAAATAGCTCTATTGAGAGGGCCTTTGACAACCCTCTTGAATGTGGCTCGCTCCTAGTTTTTCTTCCCCCGCCCGTTCTATCTAGGCTGGTGGCTATACCAGATTTCGTGTCTGATCGAACTTGAAACTAGCCCATTGAGCTTCTTGGATTCCAAACCAGAAAGAAGGATCGCACACAAGAAAATAGAGTTGGAATGAAAGATGGGGTAAAGATGAACTTTATTCTCCTAGCTGCTCTCCATCCAGCAAGTTACTCTCTTTCAAAAGATGACAACTCAAGATTACCAATCAAAACCAACGCTTTTTCTTCTCCTATAGCTTCATCATTACATCTTTCACTAGTTGTTGGATGTGAGTGATGAGATCGATCCATGGAATTTTTACCTCACTCACATACTTTGGAAGATGAAGAAATTCTCTTGAATTTACTTATGGGCTGGCTCTACATGTGGTCAGATGGGTTCCCCTCTTCAGTCATTTGGTACCTCTCCAACGCTTCCTCCTATTCCTATTGATCAGATCAAAGCCAAACCTATCTAGTCTTGCACGTTGTCACCCACCGCTCTTGCCAAAAACAAAGAAATTCTATCTTGGGAACTAAAAAAGAATCGGAATGGGAAGTATTTATTTCTTGATTCTCCGGCTAGCATCCTTACTTCCTTCTTCAATGGAAATTCTATGTTTTGGCTCGGTATAAACAAAAAAATGAGAAATTCTCTTATTTGTAGAAAAGTCTTCTTTTGGTTAAATCTGGAGAACCCAGTCGAAACTCTGATTCATGTTTGTGGATTTTAATAGCTCTCCTATCTACCCGGAAATGATCTTCTACCTTTACTGTCTGTGTTCTTTACATATCTTTTGTCAGGACCCCGACTCGATGTCACATCGATCTAGCCGGTAACACCTCATATCACTTTGCGGCCTCACGCACGGTATCCCCACGGGTGTCGTCTTACCTTTTCCCGGGACCGTTTGCGCCTTTTGGCTCACGTATATGATAGTGTCGCTAGCATCCATATGATAAGGAGCCCGGGCTGACATGACTAGTCGTAAACCCAAAGTGGCACAGACTTACAGGGACAGGCATCCATGACCCAGCTTTGAACGTGTCGGTCATCAGCAAGTGGGTCCGGGCTGTAGCACTGGGCTAGCAGGACTCCGGTAAACCGGGCTGTAGCGGGCTAACAGGACTCCGGTACTCAAAGCGTGACATTTCCCCGAAGGGACAGACACAGGAACGAAGAAGGACACATGCCGGCCAGCCTAAGTGTTCCAGAGCAGTAGCAAGCTACCATGGCTCAGCGGTAACACTAGGAGACATTTCCCGGTAAGAGAGGCTACTAAAGATAAACAACTAGATAGTCAGATCCCACACATACCAAGCATTTCAATCATACACACAATATGCTCGATATGTGCAAATACAACGAAGCATCACAACATGACTCTATGACACAAGTACTTTATTTAAGGCTCAGGGAGCCATACATAACATACACAAAGGTACGGGTCTCACGACCCCACATACAAGTCATACAGTCATACAAACCAGCAGCGGAAGTAACTTGTCTGAGTATAGACAACTAGTAAAATAAAAGAGGCATGGAAAGCCTAGCTATACTACGTGGTCCTTCACAAGCTCAGGGTCACCACCTGGGTCTTTAGCCTACTCGTTGATGTCAACGTCTACATAGAACCCATCAGAAGGGGTTGCAGCGTCTTCTGTAAAAATGTAGATTATAGCAACATGAGTACAAAGGTACTCAGCAAGACTTACATCAGATCCTACATACATGCATAGTATCAAGAAGGGTTGGTGGAGTTATTGCAGCAAGCCAGCTTTGACTCTTGGCTAGGCTATCCTACGATACTCCAACTTGAAATGGTTTTGCGAACACGAGTCCACTACTCACCACTTCAATACACTACCGAGGATCCACCTCCGTCTTCCTACGGAAGAGCCATCCTCGGCACTCACACTTATCTTGAGGCTTTTAGTAGTTTCCATTTACTTGTCTATGAACTGCATAGGCAACCAAGTAGTCCTTTACCGCGGACGCGGCTATTCGAATAGATCATGTTAACCCTGCAGGGGTGTACTTCTTCATACATGTTTCCACCACTTAGCGTCTGCACACGACATGTGCTCGGCAAACTTCAAGCGAAAGCCGACGTGGGTGTAGACCACGACCTACCTAAACACTTAAGCCTCTAGTCCAGGTTTATCGCCTATTCAGGTTCCATCCGCAGGGAGTCCGGCCGAGGTTTCCCATACGGCCCCGAACGATGTGAACAGGGTTCCCGAGATACCTAACGGGTATTCGGTACACCCGGCCACGTACCTACCGCATCACAGCCCACCCCTACGGTCAGCGCTGTCCACGGCCTCCAGTAGGCTACAAACACCAGAAACTACTTGCAACTCCTGGACAGAGAGCTAGGGTGAATAAGAAGTCGAGCGGGGTCATATTTCAGGGCCCAATGCATGGTAGTAGCTGTATCTTAAATCACATATACAGATCTCAGTGCTTAAGGTCGGCTTCAATGAAACAACCCACCATGTACTCCTACATGGCCTCTCATCGATACCTTTACCAAATCGTGTTCACCACACCACTCTCATTACCGACACAATCATTTCACTCTAGCCCATCACCCAGATGAACCAGACCTGACACGACTCTAAGCATAGCAGGCATAGCAAGGTAGGAACAACACATACATAGGGCTCAATCAACTCCTACACATGCTAGTGGGTTTCATCTAGTTACTGTGGCAATGACCGGTCATGCAGAGGAAATGGGTTCAACTACCGTAGCACACAGCAGTTTGAATCGCGTTGTCTTAATGCAGTAAAAGAGAGCAGGAGCGAGAACATGGGATGGTATCGATATGATCAAATGGTTGGTTGCTTGCCTGATGGTTCGATGCACTGATACGGTTCTTCGTTAGGGTAATCACGGTACTCCTCGGAGGCAGAACCTGTCGCAAAGGACACCGATACACAACCATCACCAAACAATGTGCAACAATATGATGCATGCATGAAACATGGCAATATGAGTGTCTTGGGCTAATGCAACTAAAACCAGAAGGGTTTGAACAAATTTGAATCAAAGATTCAAATTTCAAACTCAAACATGGCCTTTTAAAGTGCTTTTCCTTGTTATGCTTAAAACATCAATTTAACTTGTTTGATCATGCATGAAAATAGTACAGATGGATAGATTGGATTTTTCTGATCATTTTTCATATATAATTTGTCCAATTTGGAGTTACAGAATAAAAGTTATGAATTTTTAAAGTTTAAATAATATTCTGGAATTTCCTGATTTAAATTAAATCCAGAAATTATAATTATTGCGCCACCATGACGTCAGCATGACGTCAGTGGTCAACTGCGGCTGGCTGAAGTCAAACCTGACGTGTGGGGCCCACACGTCAGTGACAGGGGGGTTAAACAGGGTTAATTTAATCCTAATTACTAATTAGTGGCGCTGGGGCCCACTAGTCAGTGTCAGGGGGTTAACTAACAGTGGTTAGCGCTAATCCTAATTAGCTACAGGGCTGGGCCCACCTGTCAGGGACTCAGGGGGTGTCCTGCCGTGGTCAAAGTGGGTCAAACCCACCGGCGACGTGACGCCGGCGAGGCCCGAGACGGCGGCGCGACGCGGGATCGCGCTACAGGGCACGGGCGAGGCCGTGCTTGGGCTCGTTGGAAAGCTCTTGCTCCCGCGCGTCGAACGGTGGCCGTGGCTGGGCCTGGGGTGGCCGAAGTCGACGGCGGCGAGCTCGGCTGCGGCCGCCGGAGTTCGGGTGCGGTCGGGATCGGTGTTGCAGGGGGTTTGGGGAGGCGTTAGTGCGTGCTGCGTACTCCTAGTGAGGTGTGGAGCACGATAGTGTGCTCGGTTGGGTGCTACGGTGACCGTGGCCACGACGGCGACATCGCCGGCGGCGTGGAGCTCTCGGCCAAGGTGGGGCTAGGGCCTAGAGGTCGGGAGAGACCAGGGAAGAAGGGGGAAACGATCCGGGGGCTCACCGCGGAGCTGCAGGGATGGTTAGCGGGCTCGGGGACGCGCTGGAGACGACGAATTCGACGGCGACGATGGTCGGAGCCCGAAGAGGGGAACGGCGACGTGGCGGCGATGCAGGGCTTCCGGGGAGCTGTGGAGCGGTGGGGAGGAAGAGGGGGTCGTGGCGGAGCTTCTGAGCTAGTCGGGGGAGCGAGGGGTGGCCGGAGATGGCTGCTATGGCGAACGGCGGCGACGGTGGTGTTCGGCCGTGTGAGAGAGAGAGCGAGGGAGAGGAGGGAAGAGCCGGGGGAGAGTGAGAGAGAGCAGGGGGGAGGCGTGGCGTCGTCCAGGGCATCGAGGCGAGGAGGGGAGGGCAGGCAGGCAGGGAGAGAGGTGGCGTGGCGCGGTGGCGCGCGCGCGCGCCGGCCACACTCCCCTCCCTCTGTCGGGACGAAGACGACAGAGGAGGGAGATGGGCTGGGCCGGCTGCTGGCTGGGCCAGCCAGCTTGCTGGGCCGCACAGTGGAGGAGCCCAGGTAAGCTCCTCCTGTTAATTATTTTCTGTTTTCTAATTTCTGACATTTGTTTTGATTTAAAAAATATATTAAATCATTTATTTAACTTATGCCAATTTTTGCAGGAGCTATATATATTATTCCAGAGCTCCTTTATAAATGGCATAATATTTGGACATATATTAATATATATAATTAATATATTCCCAATGCAAATATTTATGCATTAATTCCAAATGCCCAAAATAAATGTCCATGAGCCACTAAAATTATTGGTTTGATTTTTATCTTTGTCCAATATTTTCAGAGAGCAACATGAGCATTTTCTTGGACCCTTTTGGAGAAATTTTTATTTGGGTCATTTTCAAAATGATTCTGAGGGTTTCACAGATCCCCATTTCAAGTTTCTGATGAAAGAGTAAACATGATGCAACACTCTAATGCATGGCTAACTAGGATGTGACATCTTTTGATTGTTTTTCAAATCATTGTGTCGTTACAAATTCAGTGGTTGCACCCTTGTGAGCAAGTTGTTGCCGGATTGGATAGGAGAAGTGAAACAAAGCTACGAAGGATCAAAATTAGCTGAAGAAGTTAAGAAGAGCATTAGTGAAGCGAGAGGAGGACAAGATGGTTGGGAAGAGGAGGAAGGGGTATTAAGGAAAAAAGGGAGGCTTTATGTGGGGACCGCTGGAAATGCAAGAGCCAGGATAGCGCAAGAACTGCATGGGACAGCTACCGGAGGCCATTCAGGTATACTAGCTTCCTATAAGAGAACTAATAGGAACTTTGTCTGGCCAAGAATGGATGCCTCTCTTGAGGACAGACTGTGACGGTAAAGCAACAACATCAACTCGCAATGGCCCTCGTGCCATGAGACATGGATTTTAGTCGACGTAGATTGGATCGAAAGATCGCACTTCCGCTCTTCTCCTATCGGACTAGTCACTTCCCACTCTCCTCAAGTGAACAGTTTAGCCACTATCCTCCCATATACTCTGCTTTTTCATTGCTTATGAACTAGAACTTGTTGGTGCATGGATTTCACGTTTCAGCAGCACTTTGGTTTGTGCATGGTTGTGAAAAGAAGGCTTTCTATACACTTATATGAACTTCATTGGCGAAAGAAAGAGAAGCTTGCCTTGATAAAGCACAGCCTTTCGCACTCCAATAGGCATATATTGTTACAAGGTTATGCCCAAAGGTCTCAAAAAAGCCGGTGCTACATATCAACGCGCCATGACTAAGATCTTCGATGAGATAATACATAAGATTGTCGAGTGCTATGTAGATGATCTCGTTGTAAAGGCGGTATCCTATGAAGAACATCTTCAACATCTCAGAATCGTATTCGACCGCCTAAGGCAACATGCACTCAAGTTAAACCCGTTGAAGTGCACCTTCATGGTCTCGTCAGGCAAATTCCTAGGGTTTGTCATTCGACATCGGGGAATAGAAATCGACCCGAGTAAAATCAAGGCCATACTCGAAATGCCTCCTCCTCAAAACCTTAAGGAGCTGCGTTCGCTTCAAGGGCGCCTGGCATACATCAGGCGATTCATAGCCAATTTTGCAGGAAGAATCCAACCTTTTACAAGAAAAACCAAAAAAGACATTCCATTCTTTTGGGATGAAAACTGCCAACAAGCCCTAGATGGCATCAAAAGCTATCTCCTCAATCCGCCAGTCCTGGCTGCGCCGATACCAGGGAAGGAGCTTATACTCTACACCACGGCCTTGGATGAATCTCTTGGGGCTCTATTGGAACAAGAAAATGAAAACGGGAAAGAGAATGCCCTCTATTACCTCAGTCGTGTGCTCGTAGGAGCTGAACATGCGTACTCTCCTATCGAAAAACATTGCCTTGCACTGGTGTTCGCTATCAAGAAGCTACGGCACTACATGATAGAACATCGGGTCACCCTCATCTCCAAAGTTCACCCACTTAAATATCTCATGACAAGACCAATGCTTACAGGAAGATTGGCAAGATGGGGCCATCATCCTTACTGAGTTCGACATTGTGTATGCGCCGCAGAAGGCCATTAGAGGGCAAGCGATGGCGGATTTCCTAGCAGCACATCATACATATTTCTACAGTAAATAAAATATTTCCATGGATGGGATTGCACGTAGTCCATTCCACCTTTATCTATCTAGGTTATCCTTCTTTCTTAACAAAGCAGAATGTGATGATCGATCCCTGTATTATGGGATTTATGTTTATACCAAAGCCTCTACTTTAGATATTTACGCTGATGAAGGAAAGCCTTGTTAAAGACTACGACTTTGGACTTCCTTTTTCGTACTCTTCTTTCATCCTCCTTACCAGAACGCTTTTCCTGGTTCAGAAGAATAAGATACTTAAATTGTGGCTTACATATGGAAAATGCCTTCGTCTTGAAGCTACCAATGCACATCACGGTGAAATCATTGTCAATTAATTGTTAGATTCCCCATATCACCCATAGCCACCCAAATCTTTTTTTTGCCTCAAACTCTGCTGCCCTATCACTCCTCGATAAGTGTACTTACTCAGGTTGTGCACTTGGCTGAGCGAGATCTTCCCCTTTGGCATGAGAACTGCCTACCTACGCTAACGTAACTAATGCAGATGGCGGAAGTTAGTAGTTCTCCTATGCCAACATGAACACAAACGAAATCGTCGAATTTCGTATAGAAAGAAAAGGAACCACTTCTATTCTCTTTTCTTAAGTATAAGAGGGATAAGTACTTATTCCTGGCCAGCGGTATCATTGCTGCTCCCCGCCTAATGCGGATCATTGTGCAATGCTTATGTGAAATCTCAATCCAAAACTTATTCGTTTCGTTGGAAAAACCAACGCCGATCTAAAACTAAGTCTTCCTTTCAAAAGTGAGCGAGCAGAGCTGAAAAAGATGGAGTTACCTGGAGATGAGATTTCTTTCTACGGATATGAAGGATAGAAATATGCTATTTGCTGCTATTACAACGAATCAACCAATTCGTACTACATGATTTTTTCCCAACCAACATCTCTCAGAACTTTGCTATAACGCCAAACTTGGATATAACGCCAACGCCTGAGCGAATTGCCGGTGTCACAATAGTTTTACAAATAGAAGAGTATTTGGGCCAAAATGAGTCCGAACAGGGAGCAGTCAATTTAGCTAGAACAGTATTGGGAGCCCGCCACCGAAATGGCGAAACTTGGCAGGGCATATTAGAGGATATTCGGGCGGGTGGTGGTATGGATAATTTTATCCAGAATCTGCCTGGTGCCTACCCGGAAACCCCATTGGATCAATTTGCCATTATCCCAATAATTGATCTTCATGTGGGCAACTTTTATTTATCATTTACAAATGAAGTCTTGTATATGTTGCTCACTGTCGTTTTGGTCGTTTTTCTTTTTTTTGTTGTTACGAAAAAGGGAGGTGGAAAGTCAGTGCCAAATGCATGGCAATCCTTGGTCGAGCTTATTTATGATTTCGTGCTGAACCTGGTAAACGAACAAATAGGTGGTCTTTCCGGAAATGTGAAACAAAAGTTTTTCCCTCGCATCTCCGTCACTTTTACTTTTTCGTTATTTCGTAATCCCCAGGGTATGATACCCTTTAGCTTCACAGTGACAAGTCATTTTCTCATTACTTTGGCTCTTTCATTTTCCATTTTTATAGGCATTACGATCGTTGGATTTCAAAGACATGGGCTTCATTTTTTTAGCTTCTTATTACCTGCGGGAGTCCCACTGCCATTAGCACCTTTCTTAGTACTCCTTGAGCTAATCTCTTATTGTTTTCGTGCATTAAGCTTAGGAATACGTTTATTTGCTAATATGATGGCCGGTCATAGTTTAGTAAAGATTTTAAGTGGGTTTGCTTGGAATATGCTATTTCTGAATAATATTTTCTATTTCATAGGAGATCTTGGTCCCTTATTTATAGTTCTAGCATTAACCGGTCTGGAATTAGGTGTAGCTATATCACAAGCTCATGTTTCTATGATCTCAATTTGTATTTACTTGAATGATGCTACAAATCTCCATCAAAATGAGTCATTTCATAATTGAATAAAAACGAGGAGCCGAAGATTCTAGGGGGCTACAGCTGCACTTTTGCAGCACTGAACATGGTTCCGGGTACTCAAGATATTGTGTTTGGAGAGGTGTAGATAGATAGGACGTAGTCTTGCTCGATCAGGACCCACAAGCAAGGGCTTGCGCTTCCCGCGCGAAAGAAAGCAAAATATACGGATTGAGATAATAACGGACTTGAAGCTTCTCAATTGATCCAAAGATACTATACTGGTTTATTTGGTTATCTGAACTTGGTTGACAGTACCCGGATTCTCCTTTTCTGATTGACTTGCGACATTGGAAAGTCAAGATGGTACCCGGCCTATCGACATTGGCGACATTGGGAAGTCAAGATATTGGGTTTGTTTTACAAAGAAAGGTGAAAGCCGAAAGCCTTACGCATTGCTTTAAGAAAGTGAAGAGATGGGCGCCCTATTCTCTGTGGTCTGTGACGTTCTGTCAGCTATTGCCCGTGCTCAGTTCCAGATTTCTTCCATCAGTAGTCGGTATCTTCCATTTCAAATGCTAGTGAACATCACTTCTTCTAATATGCAATTCCCGAATGGGAACAGACTTGAAACCCTTCTTTTCCTAGCATTTCAGCCCAGGCGGCTTCCCTCTATATTAATAAGTTCTTTCGAGGAATCACTGATGTAGGTAGGGCTGGTGCGAGAAGAGATTGTCTTATGCCAGAAAAGAGGTGCTCCATGTCGAAGGCAGAAAAGACGTGCTTATCAAATCGGTGGTCCAAGCTCTACCAACCCGGGACTCTAACAACACTGGTCTATAGGGCTTAAGCTAGGGAAGGGGTATAGAATGGTACTTTCCATTTCTCAGGAATCCATAGAGAGAAGATCCTCCAGCTGCGGGTACAAGGCAGTTACACTTATTTCAGCAAAAACTATTAGGAATGATGCTGATGGCAGATGCTTGCACTATTCACTTAAGGCTGGGTTGGCTTCTCAGTTAAGAAGAAGCAAACAGTTCGGCCTGATTGAAAACTAGCGTTTCTTGTCCTTGCATCTTGCGAAAAACGGAGTAAAAAAGAACAAGAGCATGAGTTGGGTCTGTGATTCCTGTTCGAGAAGCGGTTCCAACATCTGCCTTCAGGGTCTTGGTTAGCCGGAACTAGAAATGTCGGGACTATGGGGAAGGGTCCCTCGGGCGAGATGGCTAAGCGTGTACGACGAATTCTGTCTATCTGAAGATCTGAGAAAGGCGCTGATTACAGCTCTGTCCTTGGATGGACCATAGGCCTGATGCTAGGAGAGTGTAGTTCGAGCATTCTATTGTGTGCTCGATCCGTGATACGCAAAGCAATCTCCTGTTTACTATTGATCTACTTCCCTCTAGCATCACTCATCCTTACGGCACTAGTCCATCCATCCCTTGACCGAAGAGAGTCTTCCTCCTCACGGAACTAGGGTTTGGTTTCATAGACAAGACTTTCGAGCGCGACGTTGCGCACATCCTCTTGCTAGGTATCTTTTCTAGTGTACATCACATTCATTTTCCTTTCCATTCATTTTCCTTTCATGTAGATATGATAATCTTCGTGGCATCAACCTCATATAGGAGCTGCCAGTAGTACTTTCGCGGGATTTTAAAGCAGGCAAACTTATGATGCGAGTCTAGTTAGAATAGAACCAGTGCACTCTGAAATCCAAACCAACCAATACGCTTCGCTTTCCTCTGCTTGTATAGACTCCGTTCGTGTTAGGACATCCATAGCCAATAGTAATAGTAGCTAGTAGCTTCGCCCCCCCTTGCCCCCGGAAAGGTTCTCATTCCTCACTGGATCTAGTTGACTTGCTGCTACAGCAATCAATCTATCTATATGTTCCAGACGGAAGAGAGAGTTTCCTACATTCCCATTCCCATGAACTGAACATCGGGTACCAACGATCTGGAATCCCGTGCTGAAACCTACAGATATGCACCTGTGCGGACCAACCTGGCAATCCTCCTGTCTATTCTTTCTATCTGGACTAGCGCTTCCCACTGGAGCTTACTACTTGACTAGAGCACTTGAACTTGTTAGTTTCATTAGTCAGTTTCCTAGCATAGCAAAGTGAGTTTCCCATCAACGGATTATCATCCTGTTGTTTCCATGAACATCATGTACATATATGAACCTGTCAACGGAGCGGAACATATGATATGAACCAAGTAGATTTGTCTTTTTGCTCGTAACGTTAGTAGTTACTCGCTCATTAGTAGTGAACTATGATCATTTGTGAGGAGTATGTTTTCAACTCTATGTATGTCAATTCGAGAGTAGAGCGATCTATGTCAACCAAGAGCAGAACTCTCTCTATTTCCGGCACAGGCTTTCTTTCAATCAAGAAGAAGATTATTTCAGATTTTATCACTATCCGGACTGCTATCTACTATCTACCTATCTAGCTACCCGGGCTCGTTGTGAGGCGGGACCCAACCCTCCTCTTCACTCCACTGCTTCAACAGAAATGGATCCATCATCTGCTACCCATGAGTAATAACGTTACGAATCTACCACTGATCCCGAGGGCAAGTATGAAAAAGAGAGTCAAGCAAGGTTGGATTCGTATGTTCCATTTGAGTAAGCCTCTGATGCCCTGCGCACATAGCTTCTTGCATGCCCGATGGCAGGACAGATCTCCCAACCTGGAGTATATTCCCGGCCCCGTAGCTTAGCTTAAGATCTTCGTATTTCAAGTCCACCGGCATGGGACCTGACCTTGGGAATAAGCCCCGCCCTGTCCTCTAAGATATGAGATCCACCCACACCCAAACCTGGAAAAGCGGCAGGCTCTAGTCGAACTCCATACCAGAAGAGAAGAGAACCCTTTCCGTTGGAAGAAAGAGAAAAGGGGCCGGGCTATGCACTTCAAGAGAACCAACCTAAGAAGCACTCAATAAACTATTATATATAGTCCTGGCCAAGAGAAGGCCACCAGATCAAGCTAGCAGGAATGGGTACTACAGCACCAAGAAAGATCGATGGAAAGGGATATGAAACTATTTTAGATGCACGCTCTAGCTCTAAAGCAAGCTTATACGCACTCATAAAGGTGCCGTCTAGTGCCGTGAAGATAAACCGATTCTCTGACCATCCCTCGAGATAGCCTTTGATTCTCTTTAAGGATCCGGGAGCCATATAAGGATGAGTTAGCCGTAGGATATGATTCCTTCTTGGGAAGGGAATAAGGGGATCGAGAATGATGCTGCAAACAAGATAAGGGATTCACCAAGGCAGTATTACTATGGAAATGGTATAGAGCTAGCCCAGAAAAGAGAATCCATGGCATGGCTATTCACTCAATCAAAAGAGAAGGTCATAATCTGGAAACTATTCCAACACAGAAGGGTTCTACGCTAGGAATCACTAAACTAGACGAGCACTTCTCAAGTGCCAGCTAGGAAACTGTCTGTACTGTAAACCAACCTTGTCCCCACCCGTAGAGAGCTTTTAGTAGATGGAAGCGAGCTCCCTAGTCCTATTCGACCCACTTGGAATTCCCTTATGTGAATCATTCATGTAGCATTGATATACGAGAATTCGAGATTGCTCCACCGGGCCTGACTAGTAAATACAGTATACGGGGAAGAGAGTCTTCTGAACCTGAAACCTATGAAGCAAGGAAATCACTCTACTCTGCAAGCTATTCCACTGGAAAGGACAGGTTTCTAAAGGAATGGGATTAGTACTACTTAATTAAGGAAGGGATGAGTGCTGTCTTCCAGGCGGGGGTTCTAGCAACTAAAGCAGTGGAAATGTTCTCGTTCTCTCATGCTTCAAAGCAAAGAGTTGTGCCTGGCATTCCCATTTGTCTCTCTCTGTCGAAAGCTAGGTCAAAGGTGCCTGTGCTCGAAATGCAACATCACTCACTTGGTCTAGTGGGTCGGGGTTCATCAAGCTTTTCATCTCCTGAAGCCACAAGTCTAGTATAGAATCTGCTCTTTAAGGTCGAGAATCTGCTCTAGAAGGTCGATTAGGCCTTGTCATCATGTCATCGCACTCCACTGGTATCAAAGTTCTCGGCCCTTTTCTTATATTACTTTAATTATATTATAGAAGTGTGCCCGGTCTTGTGTCAGCATTCGAGGTTGGATGTGTTTCCTCAGTCATCGTTCGAGGAAAGCAGAGGCCCTCGCGGAAAGATCAAAGAAAATGAAAAGCACAGCCGCCTCTACCTAGAGCAAAGAAGCTTTGCCAGTCTTATCACCGGATTCACCATAATCAGCTTTAAGGTCCTGACTCTCAAATCGGATATCTCTTTCGTTCACAAGAATTGCTTATTATGTATGATTTGTGATTTGAAATTCTTTCTATTTACTATTTTGATGGAATTCATGAACGAGTAGATCAAAGAAAAGAAAGCAAAGCATTCACTCCTAAACTAAAGAACTAATCTACTGAGCTAGCCTCCCGTTATGCGCCAATGCTTGAACAGGACCGTTGACCTTTACCAAGCCAGTTTCCTATAGTTGACCGATACAGTTCGCAAGGCGGATGTGACCGATGGATTTGAAGAAGGAACTCATTTTTTTACTGATTCAGACCGTTTACCAGAAGAGCGGTATGGTTCAGAAGAGGTACTCATAATACAGATATCGTTTAACGAATTGCCCGATCGATTACCAATTCATTAAGCCTACCTATACCTCCTAAGGTTCCAGCCTACCTGTCAACCTGCTCTGACATACCCTTCTAGCTCACTTGAAAGGATTTACCTATTAATATGAAGTTCACTCTTCTGCTGACTTGAGTCCAGAAGGGAAGCGACTGATTTCCAATTCTTCTTTGCTAGCGCTTGACTCCTATGGAATTCCATTAACAAGCTTAAAAGAAAGCCTTTTATTTGGTTTTTGAGATACTAGTTATTTATAGGTTAAGTTCGATATTTCACTCCGTGGGCCGGCTAATTAATTCAAGTAATTCCTGGAGGGGAATCAATCGAAGAGATTGCCTGCCCATGCTACAATTCCTTACTCAAAAGGACTAGAGTGCTAAGCAGCCTTCCCGGCACCACCACTATAATGAATGGCTCAAACAAATAGGAGATGAGAATCTAATTGATCCTTTCTAGAATAGAATATAAAGAGAAGCTTGTTCTGCCCATCTATCTAGAGAATGAAAAGGAACTAATGCCACTGATAGGAAATCCATAGACCGTACGCCCACTTACCACTCTACCACTTCAATTCAATGACGGACTTCACCGATACCGATACCAAACCTAGCTTGAGAGAGATCGATCACAGGCATGTGGTGAACGATACCGAGAGAAAGAGCACTGAAATGAACCATATCGAGCACAGGTCTCACTCTACAAGTCAAGTTTGATGAGCTCTTAGCGGACCTGTGCCTACTATCTACTAAGTGTGTGCTAGGGAAAGAAAGCAAGCTGAGCAGTTCTCACTCTGTCCGGTGACCAAGAAAGCTTAAAGAATACCGTAAAGTGATCACTGAAACCTCATACCGATTCGCCACGTGAAAGCGGGGTTAAGGTAAGGCAGGAAAGACTGGCGCCGAAAGATATATATGTTTTGAAGAGAGAGATCCGCAGGCAAAAATATTGAAGGAAGGACTGACTGAAGGAAAGACCGTAGCAAAAGCCGAAGAAGATGCGAATCAGGAAAAGGGAGACGAGTTCCAGTTGTTAGAAAGACCAGTGCCCGGAAAAGCAAGTCGGAAGGGGATCCGGATGTTCAGTGCTTAAAGAAAAAAGATAGGTGTTGCTCTGTTGTTTGCTTTGAGGTTTCCCCTAGTTGGGGAGACCGAGAAGAAAACCAGTAGGAAGGCGATCCGAAGTCTAGTGTGAAAAGAGATAGTTGCCCGCCTCTTGATGGAGAATTGAAAACATCCCAACGTATCTTTCACTAATTAAGTAGTAGTGAGGCGTCGGTACGTCAGCTGGAGAAGAATGCTTGCTTTTCGTATCACTGGTGTAGTGATTGACACGGTCTATATATATTTCTCGATGGAAGCAGAAGGAAAGGCTTAAAGAAGGTGACAAGAAGAGAAACTTATTAGTTCGTCGTAGCCAACTTATCATTCCAATGAGAGGTCGAAGTACGATAGAAGTTATTGATACCGATTTAGGCGAGCAGCATAGCCTGGCAGAGCCAGAGGAAGAAGTCCGTCTTGTTAGCGAGTTAGCGAGTAGTTTCCTTTAGACGATTTCCGCGAGCATACTAGCTTTTCACGAACGCAGAGGAGAAAGAAAACCAACAACCAATAAGGTGAGGCAACTAACTACCAATCCTTTTATTGAATAGCCGCGGCGTGGGTAAACATAAAGAAGCCACAGAAGAAATCAAGCCAAAGGCTTCTCACTTTCTAAAGTAGTAAAAAGTGGATCCCCGCTTCGAGGCGCTTGGCGTAGATCTTTGAAAATCGTCAATCGGGTGAGCCAGCTATTATTGAGGGAGGCCAGGTCTACATACGTAATATCAAGTTGCCCTAGTTGCGTGTCTTTCGTACGGAAAGATGGGTGTTTTTATCCAAGCAAGGGAATAGAATAGCTAACAACCCCCCCTCACATCAAGCCTGTACGCTAGCTACCAACATATACTATGGAGTCCATGGCTACCTCCGCGGATGGAAGACCGTAGATTTTTCACTTTCGCTGAAGAGTTGAACTCTGACTGAAAGGACTTGACACATTGCCAAGGCGATTTTATTAGCCAGCTGTGGGATAGAGATCTGCGGTAAACGAGCGATAGCCTCTAAAGAGTGCCGAAATAGGATTGGTTCCTTTTTCTAAAGATCCGAGACTGGTGAACGTATTGCATAATTTAAAGAAGCCCATTTCATTAGAGGGAGGGAGCCCTTCCTACCTTTCTTTATTTAAGTGCTAGTGTCAAATGAGACAGTTGCCCGCCTTGGAGGGGTTGTAGCGAAAGCTCCGAAGTCCACTTCTTTACCAACTTGAATTCATAAGGAGACCGAACTCTATTCATGCTCAAGTGAACCACGGGTGATGATATTCCGCTATTCTGAAATCAAATAGGAAACGGATGGCGCTTGAGTTTTTGATCTCACAAGCAAGGAAATCTATCTTTATTCCGTGGGTCAGGGAGCCTGTTATGAGTTGGCTTTGGGACAAGCCCTGTTTCTTTAGACGAATCTGCCCTAGAACTCACTTTTGAAACCCGTTGAAGGAAATCCCGATAAAGAGAGGGAATGTGCTATAAAGCTTCCATTTTTCTTCTACACATTATACGTTACTCATTGGGTTGATAACTGAGGATAGATCGCGTCAATTCACTAAAGAAAAACTGCTTTTCCTGAGATTTCTGGCCCGATACCTTCCTGCCGATCCGGAACGGCGGATTCAGCTTCAATCCGAGGGCTTACTGTGGCTGTTTCGGATTGACATGCCTGTTTCAAAGTGCAGTTCTCCAGGTCACAAGAGATAGAGATAGAAATGATCCCTGGCCGAGTCTAAGATCTTGGGTTGTTGGGATAGGATTGCTTGATTCCAGTTGTGAGTGGTTGATCAATCTTTTCTTTGACTGGTCTGCCGGATCACTTCCACTGAGTCCTGAAACCTTTACTTAGAACTTATATGTAAATTCTGCCACTGATCCCCATTTCTACAGCTTGCTTTTAGTTGACGGTTAGGTTAGTTTGTCTACCCACACTGGACTGGCATCAACAACGACTACTCGAACTAGTCGTCCATCAACAACAACAACTACTCGGATTAGTAACATTCCTCAGAAATAACATATATCAAAGTCGAAGGAAGAGCGGAAACCTGCTTCCCCAGAAACACAGTTGTGCTTCACTTCCTTGCCCAGAGACCAGAATATGGATTTGGAAAATGAACTTGCTCTTGATCCTCGGTCGATGGTTGATAGCTAGGCTTTCAGGGAATCAGAAGTTGTGATAATAGGCCGGCCAGTCCGGAACGTAGAGCAGATCTATCGGAGAACAGGGAGCAGGAAATTCTTGCTTGAATGCCCGGGGCAAGCTCCAGCAGATACAACAGATCCATATCCATAAACAAGAATGAAAAGCGGATTTCGATTAGTGAATGGATGCTATCCTGACCTGGCAAGAGATCCTGATCATTACGAGATGCTAATTTTAAACCTCCAATGCCTTAGAGCAGCAAATCCATCAACCCCGGACAAGAAAATCAAACAAAGTAGTGGCCAGGCTCAAGAATGGGAAAGTCAAGTTCTAGTACGGCTATCGTGATGTGGCCAATGGATAATAAATAACTTGCTAATCCAACCCAGCAATCAAACAGATGCTAGCAACGGCTTTCGCGCTAGAAAACCAAGCCTTGGATCTCCACATAGAAGACAATTCATTCCAATACCAATGAAGCTAAGGCAATAAAGCAAAGGCAAGTTCCAATTATGTAGTGTAGTCGCTCTCATCCCCAAAAGGAAAGAAGATTTTTGGATTTCACCCACTATTCGTTCCCTCTATCCGAACGACACCACTGATCCGATGCCAACTCTTTTAATTGACATTAGTAACATTTTCCACACTTGCTTCTGTTCTCCAATTCCTATTCTCATTCCAATTCTCATCCCATCCCTCGAGATAGCCGGGCCAGTGATTCTCTTTAAGGATCGAACTATAGCAATAGCAAACAAACCGAGCGAGGAAGCTTACTTACCAGGGATGGATACCAGTTCAGATGGATTTCCGTATTCACTTATGAGGCTCGAATCTCCTCTTCCACACTGGCAGCACCTAAGTGAAACAGAAGTTTTCTTATCAGCGGACTGGATATCGAGGTCAAATAGCAGTACGTACTGGCAGCCTCCCGATGTGGGGTTCCAGGGCAGAGGTCAGAGAATCTATATGGTCGGTGTCTACGCATGCTTGAATTCCATATCCATAGCTGTCAAAATGACGTTAGTAGGATCATCGGTCGGGAGTCAAGTCAAGGGAGTGAAGTTGAGGGAAAAGCTCTTTCTCTCCAAGTTTGAGCACTGGCCTAAAACTGGATCAAAGATTGGAATCCGGAATCCAAGTCTCTTCTTTCTTATACGAGTTTATTTCTTAGTAGAGTAATGTTTCCCTTTCCTTGACTGTCTTCCCGGAGAGATTCCTTGATTTTGGTATTTCACTACTCTAGTTGGAGTAACGTCCCTTGCTATCTTCATTCTGACCTTGCCCTAGCGGCGCACAGTGACAAATCGAGTTCAGGTTCTGATCTGGCTCGTACACTAAACCTTACCAGTAGCTCTTGCTCTTGCAGCAACTGTTGCACTACAACCACAAGCTATTCTTCTAACTTACTTGACACACTGATGGACCTTGACACACTGATGGAACAATGCGGCCGACTCACTCACCTGCCGCCCTTTAGTAGGAATCTGAAGAGGAAGGAGCCTTAGTTGCTTCTATTCTATGCAATTCTCTTCTCATCCCTGCGCCTGCTCGGCACATAAACTAACAATCCCGCTACTTCTCCTTACAACAACTGCTGAAGCTGAGAGGCTAGGGGACTCGGGTCAGGGCGGGATGAGTGCTGCTATATGGTTTGAACCCTCTATCTGTAGATCATTCCTTTTACTGATTTCTAGCTTTTCGGAGGCACAAGTAGTTGATCACTTAGACGTACGAGATTCTGAAAGGATTGTTCTCTCTAGGCACATCTTAGGAAGGATTCCGTGTCCCTCCAACTCCATCCATTGGGCGGCGTCTTTTCATCCGGAGAAGCTGTCGAAGCGATAGCCATGTCTGATACCCGTATCTGTGAAAGAGCAAGGTCTTCCTAGTGGAGTCTAGAAAAAGAGCCGGGTATTCTGAGTGGAGTCTGGAATGAGACCTGCTGCCTCTGGCTTGACCATTAGCTGCTCTATCTGTTATTGGCATGGCATTCCTGAACCCATAGAAAAAGAAGGATTAGGAGACGTCCATCGAAATAGACTAGGAGGCCTCTCACTAGCGCTATATAAGCTGCCGGATTCCCTTTCACTTAAAGCCATTCCAACAATCTATTCGTCGTAAGCCCTTCTAGCAGCAATCCAAACGTCCCTCCATCTGCATCTCCCTAACAGTCTCTGCACGTGGATCTCTTCTACTAGTGATTCAATTGGGGCCAATCCTGCCGCATCCACTTCCTTCTATCAATTAGTGGAATCCCCAAAAGCGGAAGAAGTTCTTTGCGCTAAATACCTTCTTTGCAAGCCGTGGTCCCACAACGGACCGAAATGGCCATCAGAAAGCAGATTCATTTTATGATAGAAAAAGAATCTGCTTTCTTCTGGCACATGTATTTCTGAAAGGACTCCATCTTTGGAAAAGCTCGTTTGCACCTTGCATCGAATTAAACCACTCCTTTCACCGCGGATAAAGACTTGGTGGGTGGGGATGAGACGCTAAGGTAGGGTTCGGTCTGGATGAAACTATCTTTAACACGAGCTTCTTCCTTGTGCGAAGTACCAACTTATTGGAATTCAGCATTGCATATTCACTACCGAGATCTCTTATAAGTTTTGGGACCAGAATGAATTCTTCCTACAGACGCCGTAAAGGGTGCGGTTTAGCAACCAAGCGTACAATGACCGAAACCAACAGCTCCATCATTTCTAAGAACTTCTCTCTCGCATAGAGGAGATCTTGGCACTACTTTATGTGTTCAATCCAGGGAGCCGCCCTCTTCTTCATATCTTGCTTGATATTGGTTTCATAATGAAAAGAGGAAGGAGTGTCGAAGCGATGTCGCTTCTCTGCTCTCAGCTCTTTGCTCGAGATGATGTGATCTGATCGATCAGTCTAGAATCTGTAACCAATTGGCTAAGTCGCTAAGTCATTGCGGACACTTGCCATCCTCTCATATCGAAAGACGAACAACGACTTCCGGGGTAAAACGGAGGGCTAAAACCTGAGCCTCTTTTTCCATCCCAGGGGGTAGCGATTTCAAGAGTACTTGGTTTAAAACTTCCAGTTTATTCAAGTAGTTTCACTCGATGAAAAATGCATGCAAAATTCATTCTATTGCTGATTCTCTGTCATGCATTACACCTCTGTCCCAAGCTGTTCGTGTTAAGGTGGCCGATGGCGCGGAGTTAACTTCCTTGTTTCTTCTGCTTGATTTGATCTTTGCAAGTATCTGCTGATACCGCTCCATCACATCAGCCAAGGAGCCCCACATTCCAGAGTGCAATGAATGCAACTCAGAAGCCATTCTTATCTGTCTATGCCCCATATCTTGGATCCGGGTCTGCGTATGAATAGTATTCGTATCACAGCCGAGCAAGAGGATTGACTTACTCATTTCAAGCGGAAGTGGGGATTGAACCCAGTAGATACCTAGCAGCTAAAAGAGGTCCAAAGCACCGGATATGGCTCAAATAGTCCTTATAGAAATGATCTACGAACTATAACCTTTCGATAAGAAAGATTAGTTACAGAAGATATATTATTCTGTCTCACTTCCTATAGAAACCAAAGGGAGAAGGAGTGGGAGTTGAAAGCGACAGAGATAAAGTACCAGCAGCTGCAGTCGTAGGTGGAAGCCTTTCTTTCTTCTTGCACGTATTGAGCTTGGCGCTCCTTGAGATCTCGGAATAGCTCCGAACCAGCGACCTTGAGCGGGTCTCCTCAAAACCACCGTAACTACCCGCTGCGAGCCATGGTCCTTGTATGCTAAGGCGGAGATTAATTAATTGCTGCCACAGCAGGCGCCTATCTGTAGACAGATTGGATCGATAAATATAAAAAAAAACTTGTCAAGCTTTGCAAGGTCCCCTTCTCAGAACAGCAGCAAGTCAACACCAGGTCAAATTCTCCAATTACGGTAATATACCATAAACAATCATCCTTTAGGAGCTATATTATCCCTCTAGGGGAGCTAGTATAGTTGGCCATAAGGTCACACCCCTTCTTCATTCCATTTTCTATTTTAGAACTTCGGGTTTCAAAGACTTTTCCCACAATAGAGGCTTTGTTCTTTTTGAGCAGAAAGAATGAATCTAGTATCGACGGAATGGTATCTATCTTCTTAATATTCGTTTTCCAGGGGAATGAGCCAACCCACACAAGAGTGCCTACTAGCTTGTCACGAACGCAGAGGAAAAGAAGTAAGATACCCCCGCCCCCGAGCCGGGACCCCTTCTTCTTGTACCGCTAGTGGTCTTGGATGAAGAACCACAAGAGCAACCTGAGGTAGTCGAGGAGGAGCCACAAGAGCAAGATGGAGGTTAAAATGAGACAGGTGGTAATACTTCTTTGGAATTGCCGCTTGCACTACGCAGAGAGACTAGGACTAATGCTGGAAAGCCTCCGGTCCGATATGGCTATGAGCATGACATTGCAAATGGAGTTTCAGACTCTTATGTCTCACCCGCACACAAAGCATTCATTGCATCTCTACAATCAGTGTCTATTCCAAAGGATTGGAAGGCTGCAAAGCTGGATCCCCGGTGGAAAGAAAGACGCAATGAAGGAGGAGCTTGGTGCACTTCAGAAGAACAAGACGTGGGATCTTCTTCCACTCCCAGCAGGAAAAAGAGCAGTTGGATGGAAATGGGTGTTCATCGTAAAACAGACTCCAGAGGGTAAGGTGGATAGATAGAAGGCAAGGCTAATTGCAAAAGGTTATAGGAAGACGGGAGATAGACTATGATGAGACCAAAGCACCAGTGGCGAAGATGGACACGGTGAGAACCTTAATCTCATGCGCAGTCAACTTACTTTGGGTGGCCTTTACATCAGCTAGATGTGAAGAATGCTTTTCTTCATGGTGGTTATTTACAAGAAGAGATCCATATGGACATTCCTCCAGGTTTTGGAACAAACAGACTGATGGGAAGGTGTGTAGGCTAAAGAAATCTTTGTATGGCTTGAAACAGTCGCCACGGGCGTGGACAGGTTCAGGAGAGTTGTTTGTGGTATGGGCTACTCTCAGTGTAATGGAGATCATACAGTACCGGCATAGACGAATCCATATCACCATTTTGGCGGTGTATGTGGATGATATTGTGATTACTGGAGACGATGTTGAAGAAATAAAATGTTTGAAGGCAAGGCTGGGAGAAGCATTTGAGGTAAAGGATCTTGGACCTCTTCGATACTTCCTTCGGATTGAGATTGTTCGGTCGAAGAAGGGGGTAACATTAAGTATAGTGAACAGGTAGCTGATTGTTTTACTAAACGAGTAGGTCCTTGTGAGGGTTTAGCAATTTGTAACAAGATAGGCATGTTAGATATCTTTAGCCGGGGGAGTGTTGAGTATTGGGCTGGGCTGTATAGTGTGTGTTAGGCCCCATGGCCCATGTACCTTGTATGTATAGCAGCACATAGGAGCAATGGAAGAGATTGATGATCACTCATCAAATAATACCCATGAAACGAATCCAGACTCAGTGAGTGGTGAAGACCACTGACCCCAATAGGAATACGGAAGACCTAATTATTGAAGAGAATAGTACAATTAACAACTAAACCTAAAGGGATCCACTTGTCACAGAAGCAGTCTATAACTAATAGGAAGCGCCTATCTCTTACTTGATATCTGATTGATCTTGCAGAGCCGAATTGTTTGAACTTGATCGACCTTAAACGCTAGTTCAATTCCAGGACGACATCATATAATATACGCGAGGCTCAACCAATGATTTTGATTAGACACTTCTCCTTGTTGAATGAGAATGAAGGAAGAGTGCCGAACGACTAAAGCTAACAGCCAGCCCGGATACCTAAACTGAAGAGGATGTCCCACCATAGCAAGATATGATACAGACCAATTAACTGGTAAGCCAACCTTCCCCATTGCTTTTCTTTCAACTAACTAGAAAAAGAAGGGGGCTCTTACGCGACTAGGCCGAGGAAACCTCCACTACTGGCTGAACTGAAACACATCATCCCATCCATTCCATCAAGTAAGTACGGGTCCCCAGTGACATATTAAAGAATGCCAACTTTCTCCCAACCGGTCTGTGAGAAGAAATGCCTAGATACTCGGTATGAGGAGAGCTCGTTAAGCAGGCAAAGAGCAGGGTTTGGTAGGCTGAGCCTCTTCTGGGGCAGGAAATTGGTCTATACCCACAGTTGCTTTTGTTTTTTCGTATGGCACTCTTAGGGTGATTTGCGAAGTTGTTGTTTCTGACTGTAGCCTTTAAGAAAAGAAGTGTGTCTGCATCGATCGCATCAAGATTAATCTATGTTATTTTGCATACGCATTTCATTTCACCGGGCTGCGGTTGGCCTTAGCTTTAGTAGCAGGGTTGGCGCTTTCTTTTCAATGAGGGAATGGCTGGCGCTATCACCCATGGCACCTTCATCCTCAGCAAGAAGTGAGTAGTTGGCATTTCCGGTTTCCGAACAAATGCATACAAATTGACCTTGTGGATCCGATGATACCACGCCTGGGAGACTTTCAGAAGAATAAGAAGAAGAAGGCGGATTCAATTCTTCAAGTAAAAGTCAAGGGCTACTGGCAGTTTCCTATCAATAACGATCCTTTGGATCTATAATCATTGAAAGAGGTCTCTATATTACAACAATTGAGAGTTGCCTCTTGCTATCACTACCTCGTACCAATCAAGGAGCTCTAAAGCATGCTGAGCTGGCCGGGCGGGATCACTAGCTTCCGGTAATATGTGCTTGTCACTTCACTCGAGCCTTGAGAGAATCCGCCAAAGCCTATATCTACAAAAACGAAAGAGAAAGAAATAAGCAAATCTGAATAAGTTGATAGGAGGGAGTGCGGTGTTCTGTTCAAGATTTCTCTCAAGCCTAAACCTTCAAAGCTAACTAGTATGCTTTGGATCCATGGCTCTGACCTGGTGGAAGGTACTCTCCAGTAGCAAAAGTGAGTTCTACGAAAAACAGTGATTCTGCTTTCCTCCGCAATTTGGCCCATAGTAAGAAAAGGTAAGGTTGCGTAAGATATGGGAACTCGTAACCGACTATCGAACACAACTGAGAGTTCACTACTGGTCAAGTACACCAATTCCGCTCATGTTAAACTTACTGGAAAAAAACTCTAGTAAAATGGTAAGATGAATCAGTCAAAGGCAATTCAATATCCAAATCATCATAATAAGAATAGGGCCTCGATCAGAGCATATACTACCAGATAGAGAGCGAGGCAGATGGAGGGGATTATGGTTCCAATTTGTTGGCAGGTGCTTTCGCTGTAAAAGCAAAGGAACTTTTCAAGAGTTTCGATGAATTGAAAACCGGTTCTGCTTCGCTCTTTCTTCATGGTCTTGAGCAAGGAACTACTCAGATTCGCACCCTGATGTTTATTGGAAGGAAAAGCCAGAAAGCAAAGAGGTTTGGTTTACGTATGGTGGAAGGTTACATTTTCCAGTCGAAACGACGGAGCTCTAAATAAAAGGTATGAAATCCAATCCCTTATCTTTCTTAAGCGTAGGGATGAAAGCCAAGAATGAAGTCGTCTCATCTCGTATGGTAGCCTATTCTTTACCTCTCGTTCCAGGGTTGGATGCAACATTTCTATGTTATAGATAGGTGAGTTGAGCAATACTTGTTTTCGAGGATTTCCACAAGTCCGTCCGAGTTGAGGGGCTAGGGCTTGAATCCGGTCGGTTGTCCGACAGTGCCGTAGTTGAATAAGCATTTTTTGGGGATGAGAGCGACTACACTACATAATTGGAACTTGCCTTTGCTTTATTGCCTTAGCTTCATTGGTATTGGAATGAATTGTCTTCTATGTGGAGATCCAAGGCTTGGTTTTCTAGCGCGAAAGCCGTTGCTAGCATCTGTTTGATTGCTGGGTTGGGTTAGCAAGTTATTTATTATCCATTGGCCACATCACGATAGCCGTACTAGAACTTGACTTTCCCATTCTTGAGCCTGGCCACTACTTTGTTTGATTTTCTTGTCCGGGGTTGATGGATTTGCTGCTCTAAGGCATTGGAGGTTTAAAATTAGCATCTCGTAATGATCAGGATCTCTTGCCAGGTCAGGATAGCATCCATTCACTAATCGAAATCTGCTTTTCATTCTTGTTTATGGATATGGATCTGTTGTATCTGCTGGAGCTTGCCCCGGGCATTCAAGCAAGAATTTCCTGCTCCCTGTTCTCCGATAGATCTGCTCTACGTTCCGGACTGGCCGGCCTATTATCACAACTTCTGATTCCCTGAAAGCCTAGCTATCAACCATCGACCGAGGATCAAGAGCAAGTTCATTTTCCAAATCCATATTCTGGTCTCTGGGCAAGGAAGTGAAGCACAGCTGTGTTTCTGGGGAAGCAGGTTTCCGCTCTTCCTTCGACTTCGATATATGTTATTTCTGAGGAATGTTACTAATCCGAGTAGTTGTTGTTGTTGATGGACGACTAGTTCGAGTAGTCGTTGTTGATGCCAGTCCAGTGTGGGTAGACGAACTAACCTAACCGTCAACTAAAAGCAAGCTGTAGAAATGGGGATCAGTGGCAGAATTTACATATAAGTTCTAAGTAAAGGTTTCAGGACTCAGTGGAAGTGATCCGGCAGACCAGTCAAAGAAAAGATTGATCAACCACTCACAACTGGAATCAAGCAATCCTATCCCAACAACCCAAGATCTTAGACTCGGCCAGGGATCATTTCTATCTCTATCTCTTGTGACCTGGAGAACTGCACTTTGAAACAGGCATGTCAATCAGAAACAGCCACAGGAAGCCCTCGGATTGAAGCTGAATCCGCCGTTCCGGATCAGCAGGAAGGTATCGGGCCAGAAATCTCAGGAAAAGCAGTTTTTCTTTAGTGAATTGACACGATCTATCCTCAGTTATCAACCCAATGAGTAACGTATAATGTGTAGAAGAAAAATGGAAGCTTTATAGCACATTCCCTCTCTTTATCGGGATTTCCTTCAACGGGTTTCAAAAGTGAGTTCTAGGGCAGATTCGTCTAAAGAAACAGGGCTTGTCCCAAAGCCAACTCATAACAGGCTCCCTGACCCACGGAATAAAGATAGATTTCCTTGCTTGCGAGATCAAAAACTCAAGCGCCATCCGTTTCCTATTTGATTTCAGAACAGCGGAATATCATCACCCGTGGTTCACTTGAGCATGAATAGAGTTCGGTCTCCTTATGAATTCAAGTTGGTAAAGAAGTGGACTTCGGAGCTTTCGCTACAACCCCTCCAAGGCGGGCAACTGTCTCATTTGTCACTAGCACTTAAATAAAGAAAGGTAGGAAGGGCTCCCTCCCTCTAATGAAATGGGCTTCTTTAAATTATGCAATACGTTCACCAGTCTCGGATCTTTAGAAAAAGGAACCAATCCTATTTCGGCACTCTTTAGAGGCTATCGCTCGTTTACCGCAGATCTCTATCCCACAGCTGGCTAATAAAATCGCCTTGGCAATGTGTCAAGTCCTTTCAGTCAGAGTTCAACTCTTCAGCGAAAGTGAAAAATCTACGGTCTTCCATCCGCGGAGGTAGCCATGGACTCCATAGTATATGTTGGTAGCTAGCGTACAGGCTTGATGTGAGGGGGGGGGGGGTTGTTACCTATTCTATTCCCTTGCTTGGATAAAAACACCCATCTTTCCGTACGAAAGACACGCAACTAGAGCAACTTGATATTACGTATGTAGACCTGGCCTCCCTCAATAATAGCTGGCTCACCCGATTGACGATTTTCAAAGATCTACGCCAAGCGCCTCGAAGCGGGGATCCACTTTTTACTACTTTAGAAAGTGAGAAGCCTTTGGCTTGATTTCTTCTGTGGCTTCTTTATGTTTACCCACCCCGCGGCTATTCAATAAAAGGATTGGTAGTTAGTTGCCTCACCCTATTGGTTGTTGGTTTTCTTTCTCCTCTGCGTTCGTGAAAAGCTAGTATGCTCGCGGAAATCGTCTAAAGGAAACTACTCGCTAACTCGCTAACAAGACGGACTTCTTCCTCTGGCTCTGCCAGGCTATGCTGCTCGCCTAAATCGGTATCAATAACTTCTATCGTACTTCGACCTCTCATTGGAATGATAAGTTGGCTACGACGAACTAATAAGGTTCTCTTCTTGTCACCTTCTTTAAGCCTTTCCTTCTGCTTCCATCGAGAAATATATATAGATAAGCTTGGAGAAGCGATTAAGGTGTTTCCACTCTTAGGTTGTTCAATATGCGAAGACCGTGTCAATCACTACACCAGTGATACGAAAAGCAAGCATTCTTCTCCAGCTGACGTACCGACGCCTCACTACTACTTAATTAGTGAAAGATACGTTGGGATGTTTTCAATTCTCCATCAAGAGGCGGGCAACTATCTCTTTTCACACTAGACTTCGGATCGCCTTCCTACTGGTTTTCTTCTCGGTCTCCCCAACTAGGGGAAACCTCAAAGCAAACAACAGAGCAACACCTATCTTTTTTCTTTAAGCACTGAACATCCGGATCCCCTTCCGACTTGCTTTTCCGGGCACTGGTCTTTCTAACAACTGGAACTCGTCTCCCTTTTCCTGATTCGCATCTTCTTCGGCTTTTGCTACGGTCTTTCCTTCAGTCAGTCCTTCCTTCAATCTTTTTGCCTGCGGATCTCTCTCTTCAAAACATATATATCTTTCGGCGCCAGTCTTTCCTGCCTTACCTTAACCCCGCTTTCACGTGGCGAATCGGTATGAGGTTTCAGTGATCACTTTACGGTATTCTTTAAGCTTTCTTGGTCACCGGACAGAGTGAGAACTGCTCAGCTTGCTTTCTTTCCCTAGCACACACTTAGTAGATAGTAGGCACAGGTCCGCTAAGAGCTCATCGAACTTGACTTGTAGAGTGAGACCTGTGCTCGATATGGTTCATTTCAGTGCTCTTTCTCTCGGTATCGTTCACCACATGCCTGTGATCGATCTCTCTCAAGCTAGGTTTGGTATCGGTATCGGTGAAGTCCGTCATTGAATTGAAGTGGTAGAGTGGTAAGTGGGCGTACGGTCTATGGATTTCCTATCAGTGGCATTAGTTCCTTTTCATTCTCTAGATAGATGGGCAGAACAAGCTTCTCTTTATATTCTATTCTAGAAAGGATCAATTAGATTCTCATCTCCTATTTGTTTGAGCCATTCATTATAGTGGTGGTGCCGGGAAGGCTGCTTATCACTCTAGTCCTTTTGAGTAAGGAATTGTAGCATGGGCAGGCAATCTCTTCGATTGATTCCCCTCCAGGAATTACTTGAATTAATTAGCCGGCCCACGGAGTGAAATATCGAACTTAACCTATAAATAACTAGTATCTCAAAAACCAAATAAAAGGCTTTCTTTTAAGCTTGTTAATGGAATTCCACAGGAGTCAAGCGCTAGCAAAGAAGAATTGGAAATCAGTCGCTTCCCTTCTGGACTCAAGTCAGCAGAAGAGTGAACTTCATATTAATAGGTAAATCCTACATCAAGCGTAAAGGAAGTACACTTTTTTTGATTCGGCGCTTAATAACTCGTACTTGACGTTGGTTTCGGTTCGATCAACTATCCTTTTTGAAGCGGATAGTTCACAGTGCTCATTCTCAAAAAGCGGAAAAGCCATGATGTTTCCACTCCATTTTCATTACGAAGATGTATTACGTCAGGATCTGTTGCTCAAACTGAATCACGCCAATGTTATGGAAGTTCCTGGATTGTTTGAAATAAGATTAGTACCAAAAGCTGCCTCTGATTTCAGAATCCAATTTGGAAAATTGGCTATGGAGATTTTGTGCGGTCAGAGATTCATACAGACACAAAGGGGCCCCTATTTTCAAGCAGGAAAGTCGTTTCGATCCAATCCATTCTTGGGGTCCGAAAAAGACACTGGATATGTCAGTGACTTTGCATGACAAAGCGTTCTCCGAGGGCATGGAATGTACCATTTTTTGGTCAGAATCTTTACAGTAATGTCTATGTTGGATTCTCCGATCGAAATACGGGAAAACTCCATCAAATTCTTTATGGAAACGGAGTTTTGCGAATTCTCCCCGGAACTGGAAGATCATTTCGAGATCTTCGAGCATATTCGAGGGTTCAATGTGACTATTGTCACTTCGGCCAATACAAAAGATGAGACTTTACTACTGTGGAGCGGCTTTTTGCTAAAAGATGAGGGGGAAACTAAGTAAGATGCCGGAGAAGCGACGAAATATACGAGATCACAAACGTAGATTGCTCGCGGCTAAATATGAATTGAGACGAAAGCTTTATAATTTTGTAACCCGATCTTCCGTCTGATATGCGGGACAAACATCGTTATAAGTTGTCCAAGTTGCCAAGAAAGAGTTCAATGGCATGAGTAAGAAACCGAGGTATTTTCACGGGTCGCCCTCGTTCCGCAGTTGAGTTCTTTCGCATTTATCGTATCGTTTTTCGTGGATTAGCATCTCGAGGTTCTTTGATGGGCATAAAGAAATCGTCTTTGTAGCAACCACCAAACCAATAGAACAAAGGTTAGCTCTACAGCTAGTCCACAAGCAAGGGTTGTAGGTCCATTACCGTCCGGCTCCCGACCGAAACTAACGGAGTCATCCCAACTCTCGGATCGGAGATGCTAACGGGACAGGAATCGAAGTGGGGGACCTCTCTACCGCACCTGTCTCCCCAGACATAGACTACGTAAAGGGTAGTACTCTTGGAAAGAGAGAAGATCACCGCGTGAACAAAATCCAAAGTAACGAATGTCACTCCCGAGGGATCGACCACTATCATACATGAAATTTTGCACAGAATGATTGTTCATGTTCACGCCGGAGTGCTGAGGTTGTTCCCACCATTGAAGTCAGAGTCTGGGTGTGTTTTTCTTACTAATACGGAGAGGGTTCCGAATGATAAAGACAAATCAAAAACTTCTTTGTTTTGTTGGTAGAACCCACGCCAACTCTTTTCTCTAAATAATAGAGAGATCTTTTGATAGTCTCACTTCTATCAATGCAATGAAAGAACTATCCCTTCCTATTTGTTTGTCCTAATGAGACAAAAAAGAGCCTCCTTCTTTACCACTTTAGGGGATGGGGGTGAAGGGGGGTTTACATACAACCGGGGCAAAGTGGTTTATGATTGAATCTCAGAGGCATTCTTATCATTTGGTAGATCCAAGTCCATGGCCTATTTCGGGTTCACTCGGAGCTTTGGCAACCACCGTAGGAGCTGTGATGTACATGCACTCATTTCAAGGGGGTGCAACACTTCTCAGTTTGGGCCTAATATTTATCCTTTATACCATGTTCGTATGGTGGCGGGATGTTCTACGTGAATCCACGTTGGAAGGGCATCATACAAAAGCTGTACAATTAGGACCTCGATATGGTTCTATTCTCTTCATAGTCTCGGAGGTTATGTTCCTTTTTGCTTTTTTTTGGGCTTCTTCTCATTCTTCTTTGGCACCTACGGTAGAGATCGGAGGTATTTGGCCCCCAAAAGGGATTGGGGTTTTAGATCCTTGGGAAATCCCTCTTCTTAATACCCCTATTCTCCCTTCATCCGGAGCTGCCGTAACTTGGGCTCATCATTCTATACTCGCGGGGAAGGAAAAACGAGCAGTTTACGCTTTAGTAGCAACCGTTTCACTGGCTCTAGTATCCACTGGCTTTCAAGGAATGGAATATTACCAAGCACCCTCCACTATTTCGGATAGTATTTATGGTTCTACCTTTTTCTTAGCAACTGGCTTTCATGGTTTTCATGTGATTATAGGTACTCTTTTCTTGATCGTATGTGGTATTCGCCAATATCTTGGTCAGATGACCAAGAAGCATCACGTTGGCTTTGAAGCAGCTGCATGGTACTGGCATTTTGTAGACGTGGTTCGGTTATTCCCATTTGTCTCTATCTATTGGTGGGGAGGTATATGAAAGAAGGGAACGAATAAGTGGATTGAGGAATAAAAGCTCGAAGACAAAGAGAACTTCTCCGGGTACTCAAGATATTGTGTTTGGAGAGGTGTAGATTGTAGATTCCAGCCGAGCCAGACCCAGGAAGAATACAAAGTCCAATTTCCTCAACCGCGCACACGGATAAGACGCGAGACAGTTTCTGAGGGATAGAAGTCTTGATCGGGCCAAGCCGGCATAACAGTTAGTAGTTCACATTACTTTCTCTTCCGAAGCGCGCACATTCGAGTTCAGTATGGATGCACTGAGCGCTTAAGACCACTCGCTGGATGATATGGTCAATCATACTCCAGAGTGGGGACAGCATAACAATAACATTCTATCTTTAGATTCGAGATGTATTGATCGAGACGTGCCTCACTCTAGTGAGGATTTGAGCTCCCCGATAGACGTAGGGCCCGCTCGGTACGCTGTCATTGTTTAGGGGGGTTCTTAATTCTAGCATGAAAGTCCGAGTTGGAGGAATGATATTGGGCTTGAGAAGTGAGCAAGGAACCTGACATAACATTCCTATGGTTCCTCTGTCCCGGTCTTGCACCACTCTCATATCCATCAATCAATTTCATAGATAGTTACTATGGTTGTTTCTTCCTCCATTCACTAAAGCAAATGGAGCCTTTCCCTCCTCGAGTCAGCAAGCCAACTCGAGCGTTTTACCCTCGTGTCACTAGCGCAACACGAGCCATTCAAAAAAAAGTCTTGGAACTGAAGAGAAATCCATCTCTATACAAACTCTTTATGTTCTTGATATTGATTGAGTTACGAGAATGAAGAAGCATAGCACACCTTTTCTCTCAATTCAAGTTTCCATTCAATAAGTGCATCAAGTATTTCGTATAGAAAGAAAAGGAACCACTTCTCTTCTCTTAAGTATATGAAAAATAGCTTTTTGGTCCCTTTCGTCCAGAGGTTAGGACATCGTCTTTTCATGTCGAAGACACGGGTTCGATTCCCGTAAGGGATAGGTACTTATTCCTGGCCGGCGGTATCAAGAACTCGGATAGTCAGTAGGAAACTCCAATCTGCAAGCGGAACAACGAGTTTAGAAGGCACGTTCTTGAAAGAGCAGGCTGACTATGAAACTCATATAAGGCTCGCGATCGGGTGCATTGTTGACTCGGGGGCGGTTCCATAGGCGGCTACTCTAAGACGGATCAAGTTGGGCTATATATTATGGCAAGTTGACCCTACTTTCCAATTTCGTAGATAGAACAGTTCTAGTAGAAGGTTAACCCGGCCTTCCTAAGAGTACTAGGTTAAAGGGGAGACCTCTAAAGCCCAGAAAGAACTATCCTATCCCTTTAGGAATCCAAAAGCGCCGTATCTGTGGATCACTGACGGCTATACCCAATGAGCAAAGTATAAAGAGCCTAGGAAAATGCATCTTCTCCCTATTCAGTCAGCAGTTGTCCATCGACTAGTCTTACTTACCGCACCGCCCGGCGAAAAGGGATTTCTCAGTGATAGACCCACGAGAGCGTGTGTGCCAGTGACAAAAGAAGTGCGAGACGATCTGGGAAGTGAGGGATGCCCTTCCTGGGTATCACGAGCGGCGAGGCAGGTACGGCTGGAGGAAAAGCAAGGCAACAGGGTGCTAGGTTTAAGCAAGTATTGTCCGTCCGATCATTGGAATCGGCTTAGCCGAAAAAGGCAGATCTGGTTTCCCTAGTAGGAAGAACACCCTTCTAAGGTGAAGGTATTCCATTTCTAAGAAGGAAGTTCTATATATTCGAACTAGAGAGAAGCTCTAAAATGGAAATCGAAAAGGAACCCCTTGTCCGTCCAGGTACTCACCCCGCCGAAACTCGCAATCAAACATAGGGTTGGCAAACTAGGAAGGCACAGAAAAGAAGGCAGTTGCGAAGGCGAGCAAGGTATTTTTGAATTTCCTCAAATTGATGAATCAATGAAGTAGTTGAATTGAAGTAAATGTGCCTACGAAAGAAGAGTTTTCGATATGGATATGCGAACAGGAAGAAAGCAAGCATATATTACTATTGCATTGGCAACGAACACCGTCAAACAAAGATAGCTGTTGAGGAGGAAGACCTGGATAGGGAGCCGGTTACGAATAAACCTGGGACTAGGAAACCCCGAACTATGAATGGAAACACTTTTTCAAGCAGGGGTAAACGGATCTGGTTAGGAAGCCGGAGATGGAAGAGAGGGTGTCGTGTCGGATCTTCAATCGGGGCAAACAACGGATGCTCGGGATAAAGCTGGACTTCGATTGGTTTTTGATGGATATGAGCTTTCCCTGAATAAGGATCAAAATATGCTTCCTAAAACAGCATGCGCAATGGTGGGCCGAGTACATAGCATAGCGTATATCAAGTATCCAACGCCTTCCGAATAAGGAATGGAAGCCGACTTAATAAAACTACATCTTGCTGATGTAGGTGTAGACAGGTATTCTAAAAGGAGTGACAATATTGGGTGTAAGGATTCTTCTATGCAAACATTGACCACTCGTATGGTAGCCTCACAACCATCTACAAGGGAGACTTCCACCTCAACCTGAAGTTCACCCACGTGGAGCCTTTACTAGTCGGAGTGGTAAGACTACAACCGATCCTCTTCCCCAATGCCAGCGTTGTATGTACCACCTGCCTTCTACCCTAGCCGGCCCAATACCTTCTCCGCAAGGACCTCAACAGTCCACTACTTCTGCTGCACAGCCTAGTTCTTCTACACCAGCAGCTATTGCTCCTAATGATCCATCATCAATCTGCTTCACCTGTCAACCCGAAGCTGCCATTTCCAGAACGGTTTGTGAAGTCAACTGAAGACAAGCAGATTGCAAAGTTTCTGGATATGATGACAGATATGCAGATTACCACCCCCATCCTTGATGGTGTCTTATAGGTGCCGATGTATACACAGTTCTTTAAGGACCAGCTCGCAAAGAAGCGAAACATTAACGAGCCAAAACTGGTTACTCTTACTAAGGAATGTAGTGCACTCGTTCAAATAAGCTACCTCTCAACTTAGATGAGCCTGCCAGTTTCAGTATTCCATGCTTGATAGGAAGTCAAACTTTCCATGCTTTATGTGGTCTTGGGTCTACTGTGATTCCCTTCACTGTCTACGAGCCACTACCATTGGGTGATGTACGGCCGACTAGCATCACTCTCCACCTTGCTGATCAGGATCCGGCAGACATTTTGGGTGATATCCCTGCGATAGTTGGTAACTTCGCATTTCCAGTTGATTTTGTTGTCTTGGATATGTAGGATAAGAGCTTTCCTATTTTTTTTTTTTGGGGAGACCTTTTCTAGCTACTGCAGGGGCTGTCATCGATGTGAAAGATGCTAAGCTCACGCTTCAATTTGGTGAGGAGAAAGTCTCATTTGACATTAGGTATATCTTCCAACTCACCTTCCTCACTGTCCAGACCATAGTAAGCAATATGAAACGAGTCACTTAAGCCCTAGTAAAAGGCTACTCTTTGAATCCCCTCTTTAAGGCATATAAAATTAGTACTCTTCCTGAGCTAGCTTAAGCATATCTCGAGCGAGTGAGTTTCCCTCCATCAAGTTCTAAGCGATCAAATAAGGTCCTTGCTCTCGAGCCAATGCCAATACCAATAGAGAGGGTCTAAACGAAGGATTCAAAGGAGGTTACCGGTTAAGGGCAAATGCAATCTCTGAGCCAGTTGGAGAAAAAAGGTAATCAAAGAAAGTTTCAGTTGGACTTTCCCTGCCAACCCTACCCAAATTTCATACCCTGCGGTTTTCGTTCCTCTATTGATATTTCGTTCCTCGAATCGAGACTTTCTTTGTCGAGGATCTCTGGTTTAGGGTACTCCATCGAGTTTAAGTTTCTTCTTCTAATGGCTGTGTCCGTCTAAGGTGGCTATTTGAGCGATTTAAGTATCGCGGTTGTCTTGAGCTCTGGATTGATGGACGGAAACCCGGGGCTGGGTTCGATTTCAACTCGGAGATAGCCGGGTCTATAGTAAGAGCCGCTTTGTGAACAGCATCGGATGACATAGCCAGGGTAGCCGCAATAGAGCAATTATGCCTTAAGCCCAAAACTCTTCCTTCTAGGGATCAGATCAACCTAAAGCACCATCAGTTGTGGATGAATCCACAAAGTCTTTCTACTTAGCTCGTCAAGCGAAGTAGCTATCAACGGCTTTAGCATGACAACTAGAACATCAAGCCATGGTAAACTGCCAAAGCTTCTGCTGTAGTGTAGCACCAGGGTTCAGCCTTCTCCTTGCCGAGTTGCATCGCCCGCATCGTGTTCAATTGGAAAGTCTGGCAAAGGCGCTTCCAACTCCTGGTTCAGGGTCTGAGGTTACCAAACAAAGATGAATCCTGCGCAATCAGAGATTAAGCCATAAGATCCCACCCAGAAACTGGAAGAGTCGGGGGCACCTACCGAAGGAGTCTTCCCTCCATCGATTCAATGACAAAATAGCTCTATTGAGAGGGCCTTTGACAACCCTCTTGAATGTGGCTCGCTCCTAGTTTTTCTTCCCCCGCCCGTTCTATCTAGGCTGGTGGCTATACCAGATTTCGTGTCTGATCGAACTTGAAACTAGCCCATTGAGCTTCTTGGATTCCAAACCAGAAAGAAGGATCGCACACAAGAAAATAGAGTTGGAATGAAAGATGGGGTAAAGATGAACTTTATTCTCCTAGCTGCTCTCCATCCAGCAAGTTACTCTCTTTCAAAAGATGACAACTCAAGATTACCAATCAAAACCAACGCTCTTTCTTCTCCTATAGCTTCATCATTACATCTTTCACTAGTTGTTGCATGTGAGTGATGAGATCGATCCATGGAATTTTTACCTCACTCACATACTTTGGAAGATGAAGAAATTCTCTTGAATTTACTTATGGGCTGGCTCTACATGTGGTCAGATGGGTTCCCCTCTTCAGTCATTTGGTACCTCTCCAACGCTTTCTCCTATTCCTATTGATCAGATCAAAGCCAAACCTATCTAGTCTTGCACGTTGTCACCCACCGCTCTTGCCAAAAACAAAGAAATTCTATCTTGGGAACTAAAAAAGAATCGGAATGGGAAGTATTTATTTCTTGATTCTCCGGCTAGCATCCTTACTTCCTTCTTCAATGGAAATTCTATGTTTTGGCTCGGTATAAATAAAAAAATGAGAAATTCTCTTATTTGTAGAAAAGTCTTCTTTTGGTTAAATCTGGAGAACCCAGTCGAAACTCTGATTCATGTTTGTGGATTTTAATAGCTCTCCTATCTACCCGGAAATGATCTTCTACCTTTACTGTCTGTGTTCTTTACATATCTTTTGATTGTTTTTCAAATCATTGTGTCGTTACAAATTCAGTGGTTGCACCCTTGTGAGCAAGTTGTTGCCGGATTGGATAGGAGAAGTGAAACAAAGCTACGAAGGATCAAAATTAGCTGAAGAAGTTAAGAAGAGCATTAGTGAAGCGAGAGGAGGACAAGATGGTTGGGAAGAGGAGGAAGGGGTATTAAGGAAAAAAGGGAGGCTTTATGTGGGGACCGCTGGAAATGCAAGAGCCAGGATAGCGCAAGAACTGCATGGGACAGCTACCGGAGGCCATTCAGGTATACTAGCTTCCTATAAGAGAACTAATAGGAACTTTGTCTGGCCAGGAATGGATGCCTCTCTTGAGGACAGACTGTGACGGTAAAGCAACAACATCAACTCGCAATGGCCCTCGTGCCATGAGACATGGATTTTAGTCGACGTAGATTGGATCGAAAGATCGCACTTCCGCTCTTCTCCTATCGGACTAGTC
>NC_041385.1:824525338-824527838 GCF_002162155.2 Triticum dicoccoides
GAGAAATCAAGTTATAGCCAAAATAGTGTACCATCACATGGTTTTGATACTAAGCAGGAAAGTATAGGAATGCAATGAGGAAAGACAGATAAACACATCGCCTCGTTTAATACTTTCAAAGCATCAGTTGAATGACTATTCTGCTCCATTCGGAAATACGCAAAAGTATGTCCCTTATTTGAGATCTCTTAAGATCAGCTATTTGCTAATATGATAAAGGTGGATGCTGTACTTGTCTGAAAACAGAAACTATGATGATTCACATTACTGGCTTGCTGTCCTTTGGCGGGAAAGCTAACAGGTGAACTTGCTCAACATAAAGTGGAAGGAAAGTGTAGTAGAGATATTACTCGCTGTCTGAGAAGATCTACTTGAGACCTCTGAACCAACTTCATTCCACAGGAACGAAAGCTGAATGAAAGTACTCAAGCTTCAAACTCCTTGCTAACCGATAAAAGGAATCAAGCTTCAAGGACTATATGACTAGCTCTTCCACATCCTCGCCACCATTCATAAGGCTTTCAAGGAATATTGAGATATCTACAGAAAAGAGAAACAAACATTCTCAGTTGGTCCACTATTAGCGAGGCCTAAAGTCTTCACTTCATCAGTCTAGGAATAACACTAAAGTAGCACCCCTCACTACATTCTTGTTCACTGAACATAGATCTCTAAAGAACAGTGCACTGGTACACGATATGATCTGTCGTCATGACCCATGAACTGAGCCTCTCACTAATCGAAATGGTCCTCTCAGCATGTTTCAAGGGAAGCAAGAGATCGTTTTCTCAGGATATTAGTCACCCAATCTTCCCAATAGTATTCCTTAACTCATGAATTGATACACTTGTTCATTCTCTTTCTATTTCCACTGGTTTCTTTTGTTCACTTGCAATGCGGCATTTGAATCCATTTTACTCCACTTCTCTCTCTTTTCTTCCTGATGAGGGTGATGTACTCCGGGTACCTGATCATCATGACTGGAATTCCAGAGGATTCCTTGAGTACTCGTTACTTCGAGGTCAAATGGTGCGATGGTATTCATCCAAAATAGGAAACTGGTAGCGACTTGCATTTGATGGACTCTTCCTTCCTGTAGGAATAGGGGAGAGTGGTAACGTGAGCCACCTTTCCTTTATACAGCAGTAATAGCACATGCAAGTTCCTAGGGTCTATATAGCTAGTCAAGGATCATAAAACAATTAGCAAATCATCATGTGGAATGATGTAAACTAGCCTTAAAAAGTGAAAGAAGCCCTCATACCCACTCCTCTTTCCCCACCAAACCAACAAGTAGTAGGTTGGTGGGCCTCGGTATCTCTATTTGCTAAGATGGATACCTACACCACTCAATAGTTCCAATTCATTGTTTTTTATCCCATAGGAAAGAAAATGCTTCCAGCAATTTTTTCCTTTCCTCCTCCGTCATACTTAGGTCTTCACAACCTTCCACAGGAGGCTTGTATCTGTTTTCCTCCTCTTTAGCCATTACTTCTTTAATCATATCTTTGATCTTCTTTAGGGGCAATTTAAACATGTTCGCATCCCGCGGGAAGCGGAAAGCCAGAAAGAGAATTTCCTCCGGTTTAAGAACCGAAAGGAGTTTATCCAGATTTGGTACCAAACCCGGGAAAAACCCTAAATGTTGTCCCTTCCTTCCCGGAAAAAGGCTCTCTTGCATCTTTTGCTTCCCCACCCGGCCTCTATTCTAGATTCACCGTCTTCGGATGCATCAGTTTATTATGCTTATGCCTAATCTTAATACTGGCTAGTTACTTCAATTACCTTACCCCACCGCCCCTCCTTTTAAGGAGGTTTCAGAGCACCCAGTCACAGCTCGTCACAAGAAAGGATTGATGGTCGAGTCCCCGTGCATGAAGTCAGTGGATTCGAGTGAACTGACCGTACTACAAATCGACATACTTGAGGAAGCTTCTTACTAAACCAAAGAAAGGGCAGCTCCAGTTGTGTTGTCGATTCCCTTCTCCCGAGAGCTTTCACACTCTGGGATGGGAGTCCCTTCCAAGACTTGACCAAAAGCTCCCCACAATTTCTTGATTTGAAGCAGTTCGAAGGCCTTCTTCTAGTTACGATTCGCCCTCGTCTGTCACTACAGATGTTCTAGCTTTAGTCTTTAGTGTCATTTCGAGTTATGCATTTGGAATGCTCCCCTTCCAAGCAAACTAAACTAACCTTGCTAAGTGCTAGCCAGGTGAAAGTGCTTTTCGCTAGTAGTTTTGGTGTTCTCTTCCCTTTAATCCAATTGAATCAATCGATCAGAAGAACAAGAACAAGAAGGCACTGTACTTTTAATAGGCCCTACTTCCGAGACCTCTATCTCTATTTATTTTCATTCTTCCCTTTGGTCAGATACTAGAATATAGTATTTTTATTGGACATCCGGATCAGTAAACTATTGAAATTAGGGAAAACCGGATCAGTAAACTATTGCATCTAAGGGAACAGAGCAGCAGATCCCGGGATAAGAAAGATACAGAAA
>NC_041385.1:824532838-824609011 GCF_002162155.2 Triticum dicoccoides
CATGCAGAGGATACTTGGAATACCACCCTTAGCCCCGTCCGTCCATTGGAATCGATGGCTTAAAACGAGTTCTTCTAGCTTAGCTCAGCAGAAGCAAAGGACGAGCCGAAACTCTACCCACGAGGCTTGCTATCAACCATCATGCCGAGGATCTAAATCCGTCCTATCGGATGAGGAGAGCAAGAGGGATTGCACGACGAAGTAGATCTGCACGTGGAAAGAAAGGGGTCAAGCGGATACACGATTCCAAATTACTCCTTTCCGGCCAAGAAGAGAGGATCTACAGGGTACAACGTAAAGTGTTTTGATCGCATTGGAAAAGACTATCCATACCGACCTAGAGTCGTCAGCCATCGCACAAGCAGGCAAGCCAAGTTCCGATACAATTAGAGAGAAGCTAGCCTTTGGTATTTTTGAACCATCGGTTTTTGGAGAAGGTTGATTAATTAGAAAAGTGAATTAGAATAGATAGATTGTGCCAGAAGGATGTAACTCGTATGTCTTTTAAAGCTACTTGCCTTTCCGATTAGGAGAAGCTTATGAGAAAGATACTTCTGTTTGCTCATTATGTCATTTAGATAGAAAGTACAATGTTTCTTATGATGCACAAAGAAAAGCTGTCCGAGCGAATCCATATTGGCGTGCTGATACCGCGTCCCTACCCAGCTAGGGCTTCCTTTCACTCTTCTGGACCCATGGATGATCCCCCTGAGGCCATGTTTTTAGATCTTAGTTTACCCTCGAATTACCTATTATTTGCGTTCTATTTCCGCTGGAATTGGTGAATGGTTCTTCTTTTTTCATTCAGTATAGCTCCGTGCAGCGGTGCTGGAAGGAGGGCTTAGTGTTATATAAGATATTTCAATCAAGGGCATGCGGGCCCTATCAGATCTCAGCTAACCAGACCTGGAACGTGATAGGGACCTTCAGTGGAAGAATCTGATTCTAAGTTGCATGCGAGTTTCATGACTCTCTGGGTATAGCAACCATAGAAGAAGCGTTTTCTTTGATCTAGATAGGTGGGACGAATCCAACTCTTTTTCCCGCGGACGATCGCGTTGCAGCTCCTTTGGAGAGCGCTCCTATGCTAAAGTAATAAATTGAAGACTACCTAGATGGGAACCCTTGCTCTTATTCGAAGTTCTGCTCGCGTAAATGACCTGAGTGAAGGTGTTGAAAAACTCATACGATTCCCGATGCCAAGAGCAGGAAAGCACAATACTGCCGTTGAAGCGGATGAAGGAAAGAGTTGGATGATAAAGATGGAGCCTCAACTCACTACGCAATCATGTTAATGGATTGGTTAGATGCTATTGGAGACTTGGAGTAATCAGATTCTAGGGAAGGGAAGCTTAGAATTCGGTAGCAGGATTTCAATGTGGCACAAAGGATTGTAATTCATGATTGCAGACTTAATGCCAGCTCACAACAGCTTCACTCACATGATCCGAGATAAGCCTGTTATGGTGCAGCTAAAGATAAGAATAAGTCAATCGCACGGACTAACACTAATCCTAGAATGCGCCATAGGAGAGGCAATTGCTAAAGAAAGTTTGATTCGATTTGAGTGTCCACTGATAATAGGTGCATAAGATAGGAATAGGGATGTGATTGGCTCAATTCTCATATGAAACTTGCCTTATCTGGTATCTCCTCCCAGCAGACATGGTGAGTTGAGTCTCGAAGCAGCAGCTTATAACTCAAGGTCTTTTAAATAAAAGACGATTACCTTTTTCTTACTTATTCGTAAGATTCATTTCAAATAAGACGTATCTTGTTCAAGCCAATAAATAGAGCTGGGGTTATAGTTAAAGCAGCCAGAAGAAACCGAAATAACTAGTTATAGTAAGCATGAAACCTGATCGGTGACGACACAGAGGAACTCTCAATGAAAGCACCAATGTCGGTGTCAAAACTGGCGGATCTCGGGTAGGGTGTCCCGAACTGTGCGTCTAGGTGGATGGTAACAGGAGACAAGGGACACGATGTTTTACCCAGGTTCAGGCCCTCTTGATGGAGGTAAAACCCTATGTCCTGCTTGATTAATATTGATGATGTGTATTACAAGAGTGGATCTACCACGAGATCAAGGAGGCTAAACCCTAGAAGCTAGCCTATGGTATGATTGTCGTAATGGAGGTTCTGTCCTACGGACTAAAGTCCTCCGGTTTATATAGACACCGGAGAGGGCTAGAATTACACAGAGTCGGTTACAATGGTAGGAGATCTACATATCCGTATCGCCAAGCTTGCCTTCCATGCCAAGGAAAGTCACATCCGGACACGGGACGGAGTCTTCAATCTTGTATCTTTGTAGTCTTGGAGTCCGGCGGACGATGATAGTCCGGCTGTCCGGACACCCCCTAGTCCAGGACTCCCTCAGGAAGTGACGATGAGTGTTGGAAGTAGTTACAAGATTGATATGATCATCATCGCACACTCCCTATACTTTTGGGATTAGTGTTAAACCTAAATAAATGTTATTTGGCATTTGCGTTGAGCATGAATATGATTTGATCATGTTTATTGCAATACGGTTATTCATTTAAAATCAGAGAATAATTGTTGTTCTGTTTACATGAATAAAACCTTCAATGGTCATACACCCAGTGAAAATAGTTTGTTGGATCTCGATCGTAGTGATACACATATTCAAAATATTGAGGCCAAAAGATGCAAAGTTAATAATGATAGTGCAACTTATTTGTGGCACTGCCGTTTGGGTCATATCGGTGTAAAGCGCATGAAGAAACTCCATAAAGATGGATTTTCGGAATCACTTGGTTATGAATCTTTTGATGCTTGTGAACCGTGCCTTTTGGGCAAGATGACTAAAACTCCGTTCTTCGAAACAATGGAATGAGCTACTAACTTATTGGAAATAATACATACTGATGTATGCAGACAAATGAGTATAAGGCTCGTGGCAAGTATCGTTATTTTCTGACCTTCACAAGATGATTTGAGCAGATATGGGTATATCTACTTGATGAAACATAAGTCTGAAATAGTTGAAAGGTTCAAAGAATTTCAGAGTGAAGTGGAAAAATCATCGTAACAAGAAAATAAAGTTTCTGCGATCTGATCGCGGAGACGAATATTTGAGTTACGAGTTTGGTCTTCAATTAAAACAATGTGGAATAGTTTCACAGCTCACGCCACCTAGAACACCACAACGTTATGGTGTGTCCAAACATCGTACCCGCACTTTATTGGATATAGTGCGATCTATGATGTCTCTTACTGATTTACCACTATTGTTTTTGGGTTATGCATTAGAGACAGCTGCATTCACATTAAAAGGGCACCATCTAAATCCGTTGAGACGACACCATATGAACTGTGGTTTAGCAAGAAACCCAAGTTGTCGTTTCTTAAAGTTTGGGGCTGCGATGCTTATGTGAAAACTTTCATCCTGATAAGCTCGAACCCAAATTGAAGAAGTGCGTCTTCATAGAATACCCAAAGGAAATTGTTGGGTACACCTTCTATCACAGATCCGAAGGCAAGATATTCGTTGCTAAAAATGGATCCTTTCTAGAGAAGGAGTTTCTCTTGAAAGAAGTGAGTGGGAGAAAAGTAGAACTTGATGAGGTAACTGTACCTTCTCCCGAATTGGAAAATTGTTCATCACTAAAATCAGTTCTAGTGATTTCTACACCAATTAGTGAGGAAGCTAATGATGATGACCATGAAACTTCAGATCAAGTTACTACAGAACCTCGTAGGTCTTCCAGAGTATGGTCCGCACTAGAGTGGTACGGTAATCCTATTCTGGAAGTCATGTTACTAGACCATGATGAACCTACAAACTATGAGGAAGCGATGATGAGCCCGGATTCCGCAAAATGGCTTAAGGCCATGAAATCTGAGATGGGATCCATGTATGAGAACAAAGTGTGGACTTTGGTGGAGTTGCCCGATGATCGGCAAGCCATATTGTATAAATGGATCTTCAAGAGGAAGACGGACGTTGGTAGTAGTGTTACTATCTACAAAGCTCGACTTCTCGCAAAAAGGTTTTTGACAAGTTCAAGGTGTTGACTACCATGAGATTTTCTCAACTGTAGCGATGCTTAAGTCTGTCTGCATCATGTTAGCAATTGCCACAATTTATGAAATCTGGCAAATGGATGTCAAAACTGCATTCCTTAATGGTTTTCTTAAGAAGAGTTGTATATGATGCAACCAGAAGGTTTTGTCAATCCTAAAGGTACTAACAAAATGTGCATGCTCCAGCGATCCATCTATGGACTGGTGCAAGCATCTCGGAGTTGGAATATACGCTTTGATGAGTTGATCAAAGCATATAGTTTTGCACAGACTTACATTCAAGCCTGTATTTACAAGAAAGTGAGTGGGAGCACTACAACATTTCTGATAAGTATATGTGAATGACATATTGTTGATCGGAAATAATGTAGAATTATTCTGCAAAGCATAAAGGAGTGTTTGAAAGGAGTTCTTTAAAATAAAGACCTCAGTAAAGCTACTTACATATTGAGCATCAAGATCTATTGAGATAGATCAAGACGCTTGATAAGATTTTCAATGAGTACATACCTTGACAAGATTTTGAAGTAGTTCAAAATGGAACAGTCAAAGAAGGAGTTCTTGCCTGTGTTGCAAGGTGTGAAGTTGAGTAAGACTCAAGACCCGACCATAGCAGAAAATAGAAAGAGAATGAAAAGTCATTCCCTATGCCTCAGTCATAGGTTCTATAAAGTATGCTATGCTGTGAACCAGACCTATTGTATACTCTGCCCTGGTTGGGCAAGGGAGTACAATAGTGATCTAGGAGTAGATCACTGGACATTGGTCAAAATTATCCTTAGTGGAATAAGGATATGTTTCTCGATTATGGAGGTGACAAAAGGTTCGTCGTAAAGGGTTACGTCAATACAAGTTTTGGCATTGATCCAGATGACTCTAAGTCTCGATCTGGATACATATTGAAAGTGGGAGCAATCAGCTAGAGTAGCTCCATGCAGAGCATTGTAGACATAGAATATTTGCAAATTACATACGGCTCTGAATTAATGTGACAGACCCGTTGACTAAGCTTCTCTCACGAGCAAAACATGATCACACCTTAGTACTCTTTGGGTGTTAATCACATAGCAATGTGAACTATATTATTGACTCTAGTAAACCCTTTGGGTGTTGGTCACATGACAATGTGAACTATGGGTGTTAATCATATACAGATATGAATATTGGTGTTAAATCACATGGCGATGTGAACTAGATTATTGACTCTAGTGCAAGTGGGAGACTGAAGGAAATATGCCCTAGAGGCAATAATAAAGTTATTATTTATTTCCTTATTTCATGATAAATGTTTATTATTCATGCTAGAATTGTATTAACCGGAAACATAATACATGTATGAATACATAGACAAACATAGTGTCACTAGTATGCCTCTACTTGACTAGCTCGTTAATCAAAGATGGTTAAGTTTCCTAACCATAGACATGAGTTGTCATTTGATTAATGGGATCACATCATTAGGAGAATGATGTGATTGACTTGACCCATTCCGTTAGCTTAGCACTTGATCGTTTAGTATGTTGCTATTGCTTTCTTCATGACTTATACATGTTCCTGTAACTATGAGATTATGCAACTCCCGTTTATCGGAGGAACACTTTGGGTGCTACCAAACGTCACAACATAACTGGGTGATTATAAAGGAGTACTACAGGTGTCTCCAAAGGTACATGTTGGGTTGGCGTATTTCGAGATTAGGTTTTGTCACTCCGATTGTCGGAGAGGTATCTCTGGGCCCTCTCGGTAATACACATCACTTAAGCCTTGCAAGCATTGTAACTAATGAGTTAGTTACGGGATGATGTATTACGGAACGAGTAAAGAGACTTGCCGGTAACGAGATTGAACTAGGTATTGAGATACCGACGATCGAATCTCGGGCAAGTAACATACTGATGACAAAGGGAACAACGTATGTTGTTATGCGTTTGACCGATAAAGATCTTCGTAGAATATGCAGGAGCCAATATGAGCATCTAGGTTCCGCTATTGGTTATTGACCGGAAACGTGTCTCGGTGATGTCTACATTGTTCTCGAACCCGTAGGGTCCGCACGCTTAAGGTTTTGATGACAGTTATATTACGAGTTTATGAGTTTTGATGTACCGAAGGAGTTAGGAGTCCCGGATGAGATCGGGGACATGACGAGGAGTCTTGAAATGGTCGAGACGTAAAGATCAATATATTAGACGACTATATTCGGACATCGGAAGGGTTCCGAGTGATTCGGGTATTTTTGAGGGTACCGGGGAGTTACGGGTATACGAGGAAGAAGCAATGGGCCTCATGGGCCAAGTGGTGGAAGAGAGGAGACAGGGCGCGCGGCCCCCCTAGCCCAAACCGAATTTGACTAGGGGGCCGGCCCCCCTTTCCTACTCTTCCTCCCTCTCCTTCCTTCTCCTTCTCCTTCCCTTCCTTCCCCTCTCCTACTTGGACTAGGAAAGAGGGGGGAATCCTACTTGGAGTAGGATTCTCCCCCTTGGGCGCGCCTCCTCCCCTTGACCGGCCCCCTCCCCCTTGCTCCTTTATATACGGGGGCAGGGGGCACCCCATGACACACAAGATGATCTTCGTGGTCGTTCCTTAGCCGTGTGCGGTGCCCCCTCCACGATATTACACCTCGGTCATATTGTAGCGGTGCTTAGGCGAAGCCTTGTGATGGTAGAACATCATCATCGTCACCACGCCGTCGTGCTGACGGAACTCATCCCCGACACCCTGCTGGATCGGAGTTCGGGGATCGTCATCGAGCTGAACGTGTGCAGAACACGGAGGTGCCGTACGTTCGGTGCTTGGATCGATCGGAACGTGAAGACGTACGACTACATCAACCGCATTGTCATAACGCTTCCGCTTACGGTCTACGAGGGTACATGGACAACACTCTCCCCTCTCGTTGCTATGCATCACCATGATCTTGCGTGTGCGTAGGAATTTTTTTTGAAATTACTACGTTCCCCAACATTACCCCCCACTCCGGCCAATGGCTGAAGACCTTTGTGGCACCCCGATTCGCATGGAGTAGGGGGCCTTCGCACGTCAGCCCAGGATAACACCTGACGCACGACAGGTCCATGATACAACATTTGAGGTACAAGAATATTCATCAAATACATGTGTATATAATTACATCAGTGATGAATATAATCTTCTGGCATAGCCCTAAGGCGATTTACATGGCAGCGGAAGTCTATATAAATGGCGGCGGAAGTCTTGGCAGCATATCACTCTGGCTGGGCTCCACAACTCACAGGACTGGCAAGATTACGGCCTAGCACGACGGAACAACAAACAAATCGGGTACGACCTACAAAACTGGCATGACACGCCAGGTCAGTACATTGAATGTACTTGCAAGACAACCAAATACATAGCATCCAAACAAGCAGAAGACAAAGTAAGAACCAAGCGTCTGCAACAGACTAGCTCATATCAAAAACTAAGCATGGCATGATATCAACCCAAGACATAAATCAAACTAACATCATGGCATCCACTAGCATGGCAACAACATGGTATAGCAAATTTACTTCTAACCTGGCAACAGCAAAACATAGCATATCATCTCAATCATATCAATCAAAGCATGTCATGGCATCATGAAACTATACTGCAAATAAACTACTGGTCATATCCAATGCAGCCATAACATGTTAACTGTATGCAACCATCTCATGTTCTACCATGGTTCTTTACATGCAAACATATTACTCATGCAATGCAACCAAACTTGTGCACCGAGTCCCTCGGACTCTCTTACCAACGGTGATCACCTCATTTCCTGATCACCAACAGAGACAAACTTGTGATCCTTATGGCGATCACAACCCGGCCAACAACTGGCCCGTGATCCTTACGGCGATCACAACCCGACCAACAACTGGCCCGTGATCCTTACGGCGATCACAACCCGACCACATCTGGCCTGTGATCCTTACGGCGATCACAACCACATTAATCAGCTTAATTATTTCAGGTTTATCCTCCATTTCGACCAAGACCCGATAGTGTACCCTACTGGGAACTTATGCCCATGACCGAGGACGCAGCTATCGATAGTTTAAATACACTCTGCAGAGGTAGCGCACTGTACCCACACTACGGAACCCATGGGCTCGCACTCCCATTCGTGTGGACCAACGGCATTCCGACGAAACCGATCTACTGTCATGACACTCTCCCGGCCACTCCAACTCACTCCCCACTGGGCTAGTCCTGGGTGGCCCCGTGTCTACCTCCAGACACCTCAACGGCCACCGTCGTGGCCCGTCCCACTCTGGGACATGTGCACATAACAACAACAACGGGCTCACAAGGTTATGCTCCGCCTACCTGATCAGGGTAGTGCGCTCCCATAACCTTCCCTAGTTGGAGGCACCGACCAGAGGCACGACAATATTCCGAATTAAGGCCATCCCATACCGGCAAATGTGGTTGCACTTGGAAAAAGTTTGATTTGGCGGCACTATGACTCGATCCCATCGATGACGGAGGGGTTTTATTATTAAGTCATATTATTATCTTCTACATCATCATACCAGCATTTTAACATGAATGCAACGATGAGCATACATCATACAACTTCTTCAACAAAACATCGAGCTTCTCAAGTGAACACTTACAACACAAAGAACATGACAATACGAAGTACTAACATATCCACGGTGCATTACCATCATCATATCATTTTATAACGATGACTTGAAAATAAATTAGAGTAGTGACATGGCATCATCAATAACAACATTCTAACTAGCATGGCAAAAGATATCATGAAACACACAAGCATGATAAGCATAATGAAATAACTGCAGACGAAAACTAGAAGAAAAATAACTGCAACTACACACACACAAGGTGCAAGCAAAGTTAACATGCAAGTCGAGGCTCATGATAAGAGGTTGGCTTGCCTGGGGGTTGACAAATACTCCAGGAAGAAGTGAGAAATGACCGCGGAAAAATTTGCCGGAAACAGTTCTCTCTCGGAGGGGCTGTTTACGGACAAGGGCAAAATGGTCATTTTCAACAGGTCAAACCATAGTGAAATTGATCTCATCAGAACCGGCTCAACGAGACGAAGACGTGGGCGTTGGATTTACCTCAAACGGAGTTACGGTTAAAAAGATACGGACGTTTAAAACTCAGGGACTAATCTATAATTTTTTTTCCTACAAACAGGTCCCTGGTTGTTTTAAACCGAACGCGTCTTCCTAAAAATACGTCTTCCAATCAGGGACACGGCTTCGGTGCGGGCGCTTTCACTTAAATGACGTGGCGACGACTAGGTCAAAGGGCAGAGGCGGGGCCGGCGTCTGGGTCGCCGCCAGGTGGGGCCTTGGGGCCCGCTGGACTGGTCAACGCCCACCTGGCCGGGCTTCTTCTTCTTCACTCGATGCGCTCGACCGGCCGAGGTAGACGCCCGCCCCGACAACGCTCGCCGGCGCGTCCGGCCACGGCAGGCGACGAGCGACCTATCCACGGAATCAGGAGGAGGAGGCGCATCGTCTGGTGGTGCTAGTTTCCGTCGAGGAGCACCAGGGAGGGAGCAGTAGGGGCCGCGGCGGAGGGGGCTTCGGTCTCCGGCGAGGTGGGGGCTATGGTGTCTCCGGCGACGAGGAGAGGAGTTGGGACGGTCCACCGGAGTTTGGGGAAGGCGCTGGTGGTGAGGAAACGGAGAGGAGGGCTCGGGGGCGACCGAATCGATGGAGGCCCGAGGCGGCGGCTATGGCGATGGTGGAGGGACCAGAGAGGCTCCGGCGAGGGGGGAAGAGCTGCGGGGAGGCTTGTGGGCTGCGAGAGAGCTCGAGGGGCTCGAGGGAGGAGGGGAGGAAGTGGCACGCGGCGGGCGACGTGTCGCGCATCGGCTACGGCGCAGTCGTCGGCAGACGCGGCCAGGGCTCACGGGAACGCACGGGAAGGCGACGAGGAGGGCGCGAACGAGCGCCAGAGAGTCACGGAGACGATCAGCGCTTGGAGACGAACGGAGGAAGAGGACAGGGGCGAGGAAGAAGACGATGGCCACGGGCGCACACTGTCGACCTTTGGCACGGCTCGCCGGAGAAGAAAACGGAGGGGGAGCGGGGCCCAGGCGAACGGCGACGACGATGCGGAGCTTCTAGACATTAATATCGAGGCCAGAGACGATCGGAGCAACGCTACCGGCGAGAACAGTGGCTAGACCACCGTTTTGGCTGGCTGCAGGCGTGGTCACCACTGGCATGGCGCGCTCTGGAGGTTTTACTGCGGTCAAAACATGCCTAGCGCGTAGACCGTCGAATGTATATTGTTCCTATGGGAACTAGATAGGTAGAGACGCAGTGCGCTGAGTAAACCAAGCAATACAAGTTTGCTATTGCAAACTTGGCAACATTGCAGAGAGTAAACCAGAGAAGATAAAAGATAGAGTTGATGTCTAGGATGCTTAGGGTACCAAGGACTACTCTCCTCGGAGTTTTGAGGTCATGAGGGCAATTATTTACCATAGTTGCTGTACAACCACCAAATCTGACCCAGAAACTGAATCATGATGAAGCACTCACTAGGAGTTATGTATTGAGCTATAACTAGGAAAATACTCATTATTAGGTCATAAGTAGACTCTGTAAAAATATCAAATCAAATGGACTTACCAAATTGGTACTTCCTTCACAAGCATCACTTTGGACCAGAGACTTGGGAAAATCCTAGGAGAATATTCGCTAAGTAAAATTATCCAAACTCTTGGTTAGGTGTGTCATATGGATAGGAGAAGGCTTGGAATTATTTGCAGCCATAATGGAGCAAGATAAAATATACTTGCTTCACAAACTGAAAATTTGGACAGAGAACAAGAATTGCTCCTGTGCTCACATAGCTCAATGAAATGAGCTTAATTTTGGTGAAGGATAATTATTTGGGATACTGGATAGGATGAAGAAGTTTCATCCCATTTGGAAACTCTATGAAGGTACTTCCTTCACAAAGTGACAATCTGGTCATAAACTTTGAAACATTGCACAGGGAGCTAGGATGATTGGATTGAGCTCATATTTGGTATTCATGTATGATTTATAAATATTAATCACCCTGAAACTTTTAAGATCAAATGGAATTAATAATAAAGCACTTCCTTTGCAAAATTTCAGAGAAGGCAGAAAATTGCATTGGATCATGTGCCCAATTTTTGAACTGATGATCATGAGATAAGGATGGAACTAGTGATTATATATCAAGGAAAATCTCCACAATTTATGTGAGAATTTTCCCAGCTATAAAAATAGTAGTTGCTTTAGAAAATGGCAGAAATGCAATATTGGTATTAAATAGGAAAAGGCAATTTTCCTTATTTAATTATGTCCAATATAATTGCCAGAGCTTGGATTAGGCATAATTATCAACTCCACCAATTTACTTGAATTTAGGAGATGGCTAGGTATGCCTTTTGATTTTATTCCTCAGAAAGGCAAGAAAAGGAATAAATCATAATTCAAAAATATTGCATGAGACTTTGCAATATTTTTGCATATCCAAGGTTGAAATGGATAGGAGGGTCTCTAGAAATAGATGGGATGATCAACAGATCAAGGAAAATGATAGCCCCTTTGAAATCACAAAGGGCACATTCAAATTCCAAAAATTTGGAATTAGGGTTTGAGAGGGTTCCAGATGATTCAACTGAGGGCTTGCCCACTGAAAAAAAGACATGAGCAAGTTTTGGGAAGGTTGAAAATGACAAGAATTCTCAGAGTCATCAGCAAACTCAGGAGAAGGATTTTGAAAAATGAGTGCCAGGAAGGAATAACAGCACAAAAATTGATAACCCAATTTTGGGGCTGTTACAAACTTCAACGTGAAGCCGAAGGTGGTGGTCGGCCAGCAAGCGGATTGCGGAGGTGCCATGGTTGGCAAGATGCCCAACGTCACCTTGCCCGAAGGCTCCTATGTGGAGACCGTGAAGGGGTGGCAGTCGGGGTGGTTCTGCATCACCGAGCCACGCGACACCAACTGGGTAGCGGCCCCTAAATTTTGATCCGGCATCCCCATGCGGCTCACCTCCTGGAAAGAGAAGGGCCTACCCTGGGGCTCATCGGTGGAGCTGATCGGACTTCAGACCTGCATAAAAAATATGATAAGCAAGAAAATTAAGCTTGTCAACGTGGTCCAGGTCATGCTCTTCCGTCGGATCCTTCCGTGTCAGAGACGGGCTTTCAATATGTGTGAGTTCGACCCGGCCGAACACTAGACGCTGCGAGAGCTCTTCGACACGACGCACAAAGATGTCTAGAAGGTGTTGTTCAAGGCCACCGAGGTACCACCACCCATAGCCGAAGATCGCGGACTCAGCGCAAAGCGCCCCGCCAATCCGGTGAGTTTTTATATTTTGCAAGATGTGCCTTTTACTAGCACACCCGCGGGAGGAATCTAAACCTCCATGCCAATCTAACGGGACTGGGTAGCGATAGCGGAGCGGAATGACTGTCCGGCTCCACTACTCGAAGAAACAGCATCGCCTATCTTAACGAAGATGCTGTTTCCGGCGCCCTATGAGGTGCCAAAGAAGAAGGCCAAGAAGAAGGCCACGAGACCAGGAAAGGTCTCTGGCGCAAGGTTGTATCGGACTCATCGTCCGAAGACACCGAGACGCGCTCCTCCACCAAAAATGAGGAGGAGGAAGAGGAAATCCCTACCCCCCCCGGCAACCGGGGGGGAGAAGAAAAGGAAGGACGCCCTGTTTGGGGAGGCTGAAGGGTCCAAGAAAGGAAAGACCACATCGGCGAGGAGTGGTTGCCCAGGGACAAGCCCCTAGCGAAGTCGTCAGTATCCGGACACTATAATACTTCCGGTATGTTTTGCTTTATTGCTTCTTATCATGCCAAACATGCTCGTGCAGTCCGGCCAAAGCCCACATCGAGTATCCTCTTCGGATGGGTCTCTGGGCCTCTCGGCGATGAATAGTGATTCACTCCCAACTGCCTCCTCCCCCAAGCCCGCGGACGAAACCGAGGTGTTGTCTTCGAGGATACTGGACCAGGGGGAGACTATTCTGGAGACGCCCCAAGGAGAAATCCCAGACGCCGGGCACATGGGAGGGAAGACCCCCATGGATTCTGATGACAGGGGCCGCAGCAAGTTTGGCCCCCAGCCGGATACTGCTCCGGAACCCCCAGTGGTTCCGGATACAGGCAGGCAGCCTCTCCCTAAGAGGGGCGAGCCGCCCGTGACGATGACCTCTGTCCATCCAGAGGCATCGGACAACTTGCTGGAAGCGCTTGGAGGCGCTTCCATTGATGAAGAACACCGTACTCTTATGAGTATGGTGATTGAGAAGGTCCGGTCCACCAAAAGCGGATTGACCGAAGCCTGCGCCAACCTCCTGACGGGCTTTGAGGTAAGTAATAAAATTGTAAGAAAGTATCACATTATAGACAGTAGCCCCTGATGCTCTGTTTGGTGTTCGGAAAGAACGGCCGAACAGAGGTTCAAATAACATCCGGAGGAGTCTAATCGGAATATGTCTATGTGAATAAGCAGGCGCCGTTGCTGGCTGCTGCCGCTCGTACTGCAGAGGTCTCCGGACTGAAGCGGGACTTGGAGCAGACAGAGGAAGAGCTCGGCCTCGTGAAGAGGCAGCTCGAGGAGAACAAAGGTAAGTGATACCCCATCTGTCTATTGATAAAGAAAAAATGGTTTCAGCTCATAGAAGCGTCATGAACTTTAATAGGGGCCACAACGGAAGTGGAAGCCCTTAAGAAGGCATTGTCCGAGGCCGAAGACAAAGCGGCCAAGGAGCGCACCGAGCGCGAGAAGCAAGAGGCCCGTGTCAACGAGGTCCATCAAGAGCTCCAGGATTTCGTCAAAAAATATGAGTCCTTGGAGTGTGACTCTAAGACGCGAGAGTCCGAGCTTACTGAGGCCCTCCAGAGCGCGCGAGACGCCAAAGCCGAAGCCCAAAGGGCCCTTCACGAGATTCAGGCGGCCAAGAAGATAGCGGCGGGTAAGGCATTAATTATGCAAAGCAAGCATGTGAAGGAGACTTTCCTTTTACTTACCCGAATTCGGAGCTCTCCAGGAGCGTTCGCAGATCTGCCACGCAGCATATCGGATGCCGCGGAGTTCTACCGGGCCAAATAAGGTAGCTCGATGGAGAAGTTGTTCTGGTCTCAATATATTGGGACCGAACATCCGATGCCCTTGAGTGACTAGCTGAACCAACTGGTCGAATTGCACAAGGCGGCCGAACTGGCCATGAAGGACCTTATAGTCTGGATGTGGCCTGCCGAGCCCTTGCCCAGCAGCTACTTCAGCCTCATGAAGCGGCTTGTAAATGCCTGCCCGCGACTTTAAGTCATAAATCGGTCAGTCTGCATTTAAGGTGCGCGCAGGGCCTTCGCCCGTGCGAAAGTGCACTGGGCGAAGATGGATGCCGAGAAGCTGGTGACGGAGGGGCCGCCGAAGGGCAAGGAGCACCACCACCCCGAAAAGTATTATGACAGTGTCTTGAAGGGCGCCCGCCTTGTGGCGGAGGAATGTGCTAAGGATGTAATATTTGAATGAATGTACTCATTTGATCCTGTAATATGAAAACTAGTTCATTTGCGCTATATAACGCTTGGTGATTTAAAATTTTACCTTCTATGCGGCCGTTTATAGAATCTGAGAGTTGGCCAGTCGTCGGATTCTGCCCCCTTGTAACTAGTACCGGGGTGTTCGGGATAAACCTAAACACTTTTTATCCAAATTTTTGGTCCTTTAAGGAGGTGTTTAGCGCAACGAACATGGCAATCGGACTATACAACTTTATCACTCTCACTTAGCCATAGAAGTCTATAATTTTAAATTCTGGCGTAGCCCCTGGTATTCAGAAGGCTGAACTTGGGGCGCTATACACCCTAAATCAGACAAGGCCGATTCCTCGCCCAAAGCGGGAAAAATCTTTAAGGATTTGAGACCTCTCGAACAGCGACCAACTCTCGCCACATCATGACAGTCAGTTTTCGGCTTTCTCTACTGAGGTGCTCGTCCAGAAGAACCGGGACACAGTCGCAGTAGTTCTCCCTGTGCCACCTTAGACGATGTAGCGGAACGTAAGGCAGCAAAACATGGGAGCCGGGCAAACCAACTATTGATCCAAGACATGATTCGTAGCTGATGCATATAATGCTATAAGTTCAGGGTGCCTCACTGTCGAAAGTGTTCGGACTTTTCTTGCCATGTTATGGGGTACACTGAAGCCCCTGGCGAGCTGAATGTACCAAAATGTACGGGTGCAATTTGTAATAAATAAGCAGTAAAGGAAAAGGATAAAGAAATGTAATAATAAGCTAACGCTGTACATTATTTTCCATTGTTATTTGAATAATACGTCAAGGCATAATAGAACTATTTGACATGTCCTAACCAAGAACGAGCTGCGTGCGGGTATGTAAAACAGGTATAGCGATCGATATCAGAGACCACCTGGGGATTCCCTTGTACGCCAAAGCTCCTTGCCTCCTTGGTGTTTCCGTCCCGTGATGGGTTCGATAATCAGGCTACCGGAAGAGCCTCCATAAGATAGGGACCTGAAAGAAAGAAAAGGATGAAGGTATACGGGTCCTAGGGCGGTTTAGCCGCATTGTGGACCGTATTGTGGCTGTGCCTCCGCCTATGCCCATGGTATTTTAAGTGCGTAATTATGTAAGCGCGGCATGAATTTCACCGCTTGACCGGGACTAGGACAGAGGCCGAATTGCTAGGCGAGCTCTGGACGTGCCGGACGATCCTGTTGCAGAGTATTTTCCTACCACCAAAACACTTTCATGTAAGCGCCGCATGTGGGACATATAGCAACGGGGTCAGTGTGTCAAGCACCAAATAACAGTGCAGAACAGCAGGGGACGCATCCCACTCGTACCGGCCCAGTAGTAGTAATGAGCAATGAGACGTCAAATCACAATGCCGCACCTTCCCAGACGGACGAAGCAACCATTATTTCATACTTCGGTTCGCCATCATCTCAAACCACGTACTAGTATTGCTTCTGCCTCAAGAGGGACACGCGCATCGCCTTGGTACATCATGACACGTGGGACCGCATGACAGGCCATGCTCCCCCGCCGATCGCTCAGTAAAATCACCTCATTTTTACTATGCTTCCTTCGTATCAGTTTACTACATGGCATGCATGTCGTTCTAGGTTAAGAATTTAACTGGCTATATAGGTGATGAACAGTACTCTAGCCTTTTAAAAAATGTATACTTTTGTATAGTAGTACTATCGATGAATTGCGCCATGGAGCAAAAATTAAAATTAAAAAAAGGTGGTACATATAGAGAGCGCTCGTCGCCAAATTATGCATATAGTACTATTAAAAAACCTAGTACATGCTTAATTGGGATGCTAAATTCTATTAAAGAAATACTAGTAGTATGTACATACTAAAAAGTTAAATTAACGAGAAGAAACATAACATACTTCTGTTGGGGGCTCAGCACAACACACCCCTCAAATTAAACTAAGCACACCTGAAGTTAAACTATCATATCTTATATATATATATTTTATATTTACTAATTGGAAGCACCATACGAGGCTCCACGTATATCCTAGAAACAGAACAATAATAACCGTAGGATTGTTTAATGCATGACTAAGATTAAAAGAAATCTAAACGTTTCAAAATAACAATCCTAAGAGGTTACGCTATACATACGTGTGCATGTGCAAGTCAAAAAAAAAGTGTCATAGACACGTTAGGCCAGGCACCAAAGAAAGCAATATAAAAGCCCCCCGTACCAACTTGTACAATCAGGAAAGAGTCCACGTGAATCCAAAGAAAAAAAAAAGGGTCCAGTCCGTTTCAACAAGAAAAAAAAAACAAAAGAGTCCACGTTCCAATTCCCCACCAAAAAAGGGTGCACGTCCCTGTTCCTAAAAAATCATTCACGTACATGTTCCTTGAAAAAAAGACATGTACAATTAAATACTGTTCGAGCATGATGTTACAAAAAAAAGACAATGCCTGCTCAGATTTTTTTTGTGTGTGTAAATGCTCAGAAAAAATCAATCCAAAAAAATCCTACATTATGAAATAAATTCACAATCGATTCTTTTAATATGTGAAATCACCTAATTAAAACTAGATCAAATCTATTTAGTTTAATATGTGAAATCACGTAATTGTAACATTACTAGAAAAATGCACATCAAATGATAGGGACAGGAAAACCATACACGAACCAAAAACAACAACGTCCCATCAAAAAAATGTACAGTGTCCTATCATGTTCTATCACAAGCACATTTATTTTCTCTTAAAAAGTCACACACGCATGTGTCAAAAAGAAAAGATGAACAACTTCCCTTTAAAAGAAGTACAATGGAGTTCAAAAGTAATCTACAACGTCGAGTCCGAAAAAAGAGTGCAACGACCTATCATATTCTCCCACAAGCACGCTTTCTTTCTTGAAAGCCACACTTATGTCTCCTAAACTGTCCCTATTGATTTCCTTTTGAAAAACCATTCTGCTGATTTATTTCATATCCAAGGAAAGAAAACACATCAGCATGTTGCTGAAAAAATCCTTCTTCAGACCGCCGCCCGCCCCGACGGCGCATCATATAATCCCTCCCGACGGCCGCTCTTCCTAATCTTCAGCCTTGCCGCATCATCTATTCTTCAGGCCATCGGCGCGACCTTTATTCTTCCATCAACAGCTGGAATCAATCTAAAAGGAGGTATAGTCCAATCCTTCATCTCCTACTGTGATAATGTTTCTCTCAACCTTGAAAATCATGATTGTTATCATCCATTGAACATAGATGATAGTCTTTGTAAAAGTTCAGATTTTGCACCGTCTAGAGTGTTGTCTACTACTCCTGCTAAGTGGTCCTCTGGGGATGTAGGAAGTAGCCTAAGTACATTCGTACATAGTTCTTTAACATCAATGAGACATGCCAATTGCAAAACCGACTGATGTATGCCTCAGTTATGTATCAGAGCATGAAGCCCAAGCGAGAAGAATCAAGACACATGAGATGTTTCATAGGGATAATTGTGAATTTTACTGAGTTACAGTTAAATATTTTTTGGTCTAAAATTTGTGATATAATTTCTTAGAATTATCACAATTTCATGATGAGACTTTTAAAAAATTGGGTTGTACATTAATTATTTATTCTATGAAGTAATATAGTGCCACCAATATATTTATCTTATGCCGGGCTTATAACCAGCAGAGATGTGTTTTTTTTAAAAACATCATCAAGTATATGAATTCGATGAGAATATTACTCTGAGTATTATCTGTCACAAAATCTCATGCACATGCAGACTATAAATGCCATATACAAATGTATCATAGGTATATAACAAACATTTTTATCTCAATTCTTTTATAAAAAACACATGTACAATATACTTTCTAAACATCCTGCATATAATCAATTAGTAACTGAATGTTGTTCAATATTATTGATCTTAGCAAATTTCATCAGGCAACGTTTCATATTTGGTTTACAGATGATTATTTTTCATGTACTGAGTTTACTTATGAAGCACATGCTTCTTTAAGATTATGAGACACATAAAGACATGGGAATCATATTTTTGCAAACTCTATGGAGAAATGTGATTGATATTCGTTCAAATGCTGCAGGCTATTACATCTCCCCAAATATTTGAAACGGGTATCCCCAATAAGAATTCAAATGTGTATCATAAAATAAAAAAGTTCTATCATTACAAATAAAATATAAGTAGTCACATATTTATTTCAATATGAAATGCATATGAATTTGCTAGGCCGTGCAGATGCACGGGTTGATGACTAGTATCTACTAATTGGAGACACCATACGACGCTCTATGTTAATCCTCACAACTAATTAAATTGTCCGTACGATCTCCAGAGTAATTATCCACAACCATAAGATGATGTACCCTAAGAGTCCATGGTTGTCGTCCCACGTGCACCCTCTTTTAGGAAAGGAAAAAAAAACTCCCCTTGCAGTCTTCTTTCTCCGCCAAGCCTTCTAGCCCTAGCGCTGGAAAGATTTTAGCGCTGCTCCTCCTCATCCCTCCCATCTGTAGTTTTGACGCAAGAATCATCTAAAGCAGCCCAACCAGCCTCTATGACTATTGGATCTCCAATACCCCAGGTCCCAGCTCTCAACGATGCAATCCATATTGGTTGAGGATGAAGGCGTCCAATCCCCTCAACTTCTATGGCGCGATCAAATTGCAATTCAGGTGGGAAGTTACAGTGGAGAAGGAGTCACATCGACTGCAGATTCAGTCAGATCAAACAATCTCCATTATTGGTGAAGATTTAGAGTGGAGGAACTATGACAGATGATACCACGGTTTACCTCTCCTACAATATTCACTTCACATCATCTGTTCTCCTAGAATTTTTCCATCTAGAAACAGCCCTTCCTCCTTACATAGTCCCGTATTGCTCTCTGCTCAATATCTATGTTGGGGAGTTGGATAGAAACCTATTGTGTTCTTTCATCTGATTGTGCCTGTACGATCTCCTTCCTATATGCTAGGGTTGCAATTTACATGATGCGTTGACATGATGCATTTGATTTTTGAGTGGAAAATAGCATCAAGGTCAAAGGAACAGATAATCTTTTCATACGTGTATTAGACTTATAGTCTTATAGATGCCCTAAAATTGCTGTTGGTGAGTTCGTCTGCTTCTACCTCTCTCCCAAGACTATTCCCAGCATTGGTCTCCATCTCTCAAGGTATGCCACTGGGATCACATCGGCCTGGACTTTTCAGCTGATACAGACCTGCAGCTGCGCTGGCATATGCCAAGCCAATAAGAAGTGCCAAAAAGTTGCAGGGGCAGGCTGGACTTAGCAGGAAGCTAGCAGGCATGCTATGTGATTCAAGTCTTCCATCCATGTCAAGATTTACATATGCAAGAGAGTGAGAGGTGTGTAGAGAAAAAGTGGAGTCAAATTGCGATTCCATGTTGTAGTACTTTTTCTACAAGGTAAGCTCCCTACAGGCACTGACTCTAATATGTTTGAAGGCCTGATGAAACTGGGCGGTTAGATGTCTAAAACATGGGATACCCATTGCCAATAAGATATAATTTTTAGCATAACCGTGTCTTTATCTTCCACAAAGATCGCATGTTTTAACTTCTCTCATATTTTTGTAGGTGCTCGATGAAATGCCTGCTGGAACAAACAATTTATTTTACTACCAGAGATACAAGTTTAAGGTGGAGCAGAATTTATTCACACGACTCAGATTTTTTTATGATTTTTTTTGTGGGAGAGAATGGTGTGCAGCCAGCAGTAACAATACATGATCGTCCAGTCTGAGAGATGTCTCTAGAGTATTGTACGTAGTGCTCTACAAGTAAGAAGAAAACACACACTGACAATTTAGTTTCAGTATTTGTCCTGATTCCTATACAAGGGGGTGGTATGGAGGAAGATGAAGGAACTACTATCATCGGCGCTATCGCAGATGGTGGAGGATGTCCAGGCTGAGCCGTGAAGGCAAGGTAATCATCCAAGAACAAATAATCTAGGTGAGACATCGCAGTCCATGTTCCTCGACATGATTTAGAACCAGCCACCACCGTTCGAGTTCTAATCAGTTCTATTTGTTTCTGTCTTTCTTCTTAGAAACTGTGTTACAATTTGTTTCTAAGTATAAGGGGAACTAACGTGTGCTACTTTCTATTTAGGGCGTGATCAAATTTATGATTTTACATAACAGTTGCCACACTCATATAATTGATATACTTAATCGGTGGTCTGACAAAGTTGCAGGTTTGATAGCCACATGATACCTGTTCAAATTTCAATAGAACGGGAAATTATAAATGCCAGGCTTTGTCTTCTTCGTATATTTTTAATTCTATCTGTATTATGTAGCAAGAGGTAACTGATACTGTTGCTTTCATGCCGACAGACCAAATCAATAGTTTGTGCTTCGTTTGTCAAGCAAGTAAACCAAACTGTTGTGGTATGGGTATTATCCTAACAAGAGTGCTTTTATTTTTGTTACATATCTATGTGGGTAAAGTTTTTGCAGTTAATAAGTTGTTGGCGAGAGTGCTTAGCCTGATGTTGTGAAGATCAAGTTTCAGCTGGCTTACATTGTTAGATCAGTTTGAGTTTCTATAGCAAGTTGAAAGCCTAATGCTCCGAATGGTACATTCTAATTTTAGAAGTATCCCTTATTTTCTTAATCTGGAAATGACAAACCACCCGTATGGACATATGGTCTACAGATTCAGGGTAAAACTGAACCAAAATTCAGATATAATTTGATTAATCATATATTAGTCGCAACTAGATTATATGAGCATATCAGACTAGATGGTCCCATAGACCTTTAGAAATTGCTGATATTCTCTATTTTTGGCCACGTCATTTTTGTAAAAATATTAGAGTCGCTAACACATCTCCACAACTTATGGCTTATTACATATATACGCTTGGTCTTCTGTTCTGCGCAGAAAAACGATGGGTTTTTTTCTTCTAAGAAAATGTTGTATATATCCTTAGATGTTGGAACTTTTAAATATTAGTGTTGTATCCACAAGATCTGTAGAAGTTCAAAAATTAGAAGTAAAGCCTTCCATGTAAATACAAGCATTATTGAATTTCGTGGTATGATTAAAAACTTCACCTAGGTCCACTTGCTTTTTATTTGTTGTTTTTGTTCCGGTAATGTCTTATTGTAAGTTTCAGTTTCATCAGCACGAACAGACTCTACTGTTTATTGATTTTTTCCATGATCCAGGAGATCAGATTTAGGAGCTTTTGTTATTTGAGGAAATTTCAAAAAGTATCGGTAAATGTCAAAATGATCTACAAGATTTTTCGCAAAAAAAAAATGATCTACAAGCTTATTGCATTCAAAAGTAGTTTGTCCCATCATATCCCAAGATGAATCATGAGACACTAGCAGGTATATAATGTCTATTTTGCTTTCTATTTGTTTTTTAGGTTCAGGTTACAAATTCTTTCATGATGTAGAAGTTTCCACAGAATAGTACACCCTCAATATTTTGTTTTGTTATGCACGATGAACCACACCTATATTTTGAATGGCTCATGACAGACTATACGCCTAACCTATTGTATGGCATTCTTAATTTTGGTCTATACGCATTACTTCTATATATGTTTCTATTGTTGCACCATCGCATGGATCAAACACACTAAATTAAGTTGTTGACCTTGCACGAAAGGAAGAACGGTGGTATCACATACGCATGGCTCGACCTATCGGTGATCATAGTAGCCTCTTAGGTGTTCCTACTTCCTACTATCCATGGTCCCTGAAAACCGGCCAGCTTATTTTGCCACCAGCGCCAAAGGAACGACATAATGTAAGCATCACCGTATATAATTTTATCGCATATTTCTCAAGCGTGTGTCACTACACTTGCTATGCACATGTACTATAGACAAGTCTGCAATCCTACTATAGTATGCACTTTTATGTTTTCCTTCCACATATTCATCGTAATATTCAATGTTCATCGAAATGTTCAATGATATGCCACTTGGAATTCAGCCCCTTTTACCTATAAGCATCAACAAGGTCACATAGCCTTCAATATTTCACAACATATTCTCATGCTTGCTCTAGGTTTTTTTACTGGCATTAGATCATTGGACATGACTATATTGTACGAAAGGTAATAATCCCCCATCCAGATGTTTGTGAGTTAAAAAAATACATTTCCTCCCTATAATATCTTGTGAAGAGTAATTTCAAACAATACATATACATATTGTCTTTTATGAAAAATATTCACATATAAGAAATGCTACTAAATTTTGGATATCCATGTGTTGCTAAAATTAGCTAGCCCGTGCAGATGCACGGGTTGTTGACTAGTGCAACTAATCCGGTAGACACTGCATTAGAAGTTTAGAACCACCATGAGCAACGACACTGCCACCTTACTCGGAGTGCTCATCCACGTCCGCGACTTCGTCCTTGTCCCTCTTCCTCTTGGCCGATACTTCTTTTCTTGAACCGCACACTTGGCTGTTGCTCTTCATCCAGCCGTTGTAGATATTGAAACAAAGCTTTACATGCTTTAGTGTGTATTTATTCCGCTGCCATGCATGACTATGAAATGTGTAATGAGGTTTCTCCAGTTTACGGTATGAAGGATGAACCATGGCTCCTGCCAGGGTCAGCATTGAAGGCTGACGAGAGGGCACCGGCCGATTCTTCTGGAGGTCGAAGGGGTTGCCTACAATGAGGCCTATCCGACCCAGGACTTCTTCGTCGTTCTTAAAGTCTATAGTAATGAATTTCACTGTTTTGTCCTTGAGGAAGTTCTTAAAATCCTGGCACTCAACGTGGGCATGGCATATGTGGTAGACCAAGCAAACGTTATGTACGCAAACCTGGATCATGGTGGGCTTCTTCCTCTCTTCGTCCTTTAGATCCTTCTCTCCTCCCACGACTGTGGTGTACTCAACATCTAGCCCAGGGACCCACTCATCATGTGAGTTTTCGAACATGCGTCTGAAGCGAGAAAGGCATCCTTTCACCGTCACGGAAGTACGGGTGTAGATGACGTCGAAGTCATCGCCGGTGATGGTTCTAACCTTGTACTCACTGCCGATCGGGGAGATTTGGAACGCCATGGATTTGGGAGGAGGGTTAGGATTAGTGGAACTGCCGTAATGTGAATTGAAGGGACGACTAGGAGCGAACCGCCGTAGTATTAAAGGACGTGCGGGGACGAGTAGGAGCGAACTACCAGGGTGCAAACGGCAGGGTAGTGGCATTCCATTCTCCCATGATACGGGCTTCCGAGAGACCTTGGATCTGAGATCGAACGGTTGCATGGCGTGATTCTAGACCTATGGGTGAATATCCTATCCTGGAGGGTTATTCTGCAAATTTTCAGCAACTTAGCATGCCACCGTTTGATCTCAGATCCAAGGGCTGCCAGTAGCCCGTATCATGGTCGCGCCTACCACGACCGTTGCGTCGCTCGCGCGGTCGCGCCCTTGGAGATTTAACACGGTGTGTTAGGCTATCTGATGTTGCCATGTCATACATAGTCATCACTTAGTCACTCATACTACAACAAGGTTGGCTATAAGGTTGGCTATAAGTGTATTTTTTTACTCCTCTCTATCTCTTTCTTCGTATTCCCTCCGTCCCATAATATAAGAACGTTTTTTACACTAGTGTAGTGTAAAAAACGTTCTTATATAATGGGACACAGGGAGTACTAGTATTTTATTGCATTTACCAAGGAGTGACCTCTTCCAATGAAATGGTGTTGCTAAGTTTGCTTCATTTAATTAGCTATAGACTCAAAATTGTCTTTTCACCTAGGTACACGCGCTTAGCACCGTTTCTTCCTTGGGTCACCAAACTAGTCTGTCTCTTCTTGATTAACTTGCCACATCAGACTTTATGCCTATGTGGCAAGCTTAAGCACCTGTAGGAGCAAGTAAGTACAATAGTGCGCTTTACATGGCATTTTTGCATATGTGGAGGAAAGAGAGGCAAGGAAAAAGTGGAGAAGTGGGCTCTCATGCAAGATCCAGCCTCTACTACTATATGGTGGAGCATTGGGAGAGGCACCTGCGTGGAGGTGGTCAGGAATCGGGAGACTCACGCCGGTCGTAGCGCCGCAGTTAAAATGATAATGGCAAGTCAAATCATGGGGCCCCACCTGTCTAGCAGTAATCGCTGTCAAATCACACAGCCCTACGTTTGCAGCAGCCTACTCCCTCGTCTTCTCGCATCTCTGTCGAACCGACTAGGCGGAACTGCCCCGCCTACCGCGCAGGAAAAGCCCCGCCATCGACTTTTAAATACTACTACTCCCTCCGTCTAGGTGAGTAAGTCATCTTACGTAAACCAAATAATCCCAAAATACTAAGGCGCGGTGCATTAACTTCTACCTCATTTCTTGTTTCTTCACATATCAACCAATAAGAATCCAATGATATAATTTTTGTGACATAGTAAGTTATATTTAGTTAGTCAAATGGATGACCTAGAACTACGTGCAGGCCCTATAAACCGAGACACCCACAAATAAAAAACCGAGATGGAGAGGGTAGCTCAGCACTTATCTTTTTAGATAAATATAGTCGGGATTCACCAAGGAGCAAAACCAAGTGGTAGGCTACTCCTGTCGTGTTGGCGTAGCAACTCAAGCAGGGTCAGTCCACACACGAAATGGCAACACAGTTAACAGGACCCCTTTGGCAGACATGTGGCTCATCCACCGTCTTATTCCACGTGCGATGCATCAAATCACAGTTCGTAGCAGCGGTTGGAATTGGAGGCACCCCGGTCATAGCGCCGCAGTAGTAGAAAATGAGCGATGAGGGGTCAAATCACAAAGCCCACCTTTCCCGCATTAAGCTGGACGGACGAAGCAACCATCATTTCACTCTAGCGCGCAAGAGCATAAAGAAAAGAGAAAACAATGATGCATGCGGCAGCTACCTAGGGCACCCTAGGGTAAGGGTCTCCACTACAGATCCTTTTTTTGAAAGCGCCTCCACTACAAATCGGCTTCTCCCTTGTCCTCTTGAAGAAAACCGATGATGAGTGTGACGGTAGGGTTTGTAGGAGTACTACGATGTGCGGGGCCACATCGTAGTAAACGGGTTCGAGTCGACGCCTTAAATATGTGTGGGCCGCTTGGTTTTACGGGAACGAGGCAACATTTTAGGTTCGGGCACCAGTGGAGATATAGCACGTACAAAAAATTGTGGACGTAGGTTTGACCGAAAGGCAATCATGCATGGGCCCTGCACTTTGATATACCCGCGGGGCCGCGTGAAATTTGCTACTCTACTCAAAACTAGTAAGGTACACATGTATTGAACGCATGAGATTTCGAAACAAAATTATGAATAAATACACACTATAGCATGTAAAGCTTTGAGTCATATATGCATGTTGTAGATGTTCATTTAGTTCTTATAGTTCATCTCATTCGAAATCAATTAGTTTTATAAAAATGTTAAGATTCATGGGGTTGTGCATTGTAAATCATAAAGTAAAAAACAAATAATGGCAATTCATTTAGGAAAAATAATCAATTATGATACATAAGATTCTAGAACAAAGGAGAAGTGCTTGTGTTTTGAGGTTTGTGCATTATGCTTAAGTTCAACCATGGAGTCTTCTAAATTGTACATGTGGCAGATCTGGTGGAATGTTGATGATATCCAACGGCCAGTAGTGCTCGGATTTGCCCATCTCTGCACTGTCGGGTTAGCTTCATCCAGCGACCATCTTTCAAAGTTATTGGCACACTATATAGTTCTTGTGCCATAGTTGCATGTTTTGGAAAAAAGCTACTAGTGGGTTGTACTATCTATTTAGGAATAGAAGATGTATACATGGAAGTTGTAGGGAAAGAGATGACATGGAGGATCTCAATTCCTATGAGTAGGGATTGGAAAAGAGATGTCATTTGGTTCACATCATAGGAACTTTTCTATTGAATCGAGAGATGACATGTATCTCAAGTCCTATGAGGAGGGATTAGTAAAGAGATGTAATTTGGTTCATAGCATAGGAACTTTTCTATTGAATATACACTAATGTTTATTTTCCTTTGAAATTAAGGGAGTATAGCAATCCATTCATATGAACCAAGTGGCTCTAAAGCTATAGAAATGATATCATGTTTATTTCCTTTGAAAGGAAAAAATCCTATAAAAATCATATCATATAGAGTTCCTATGATATTCCTCGACACTAAAGGATGGTTGAAATTGCTGCGGGTGATACGATGGTATTTCTTTGTAGACTCCTCACCCATCTTTATAGTTACCTCTCGAAGATGAATGAAATGATATATACAGGGTATTTTACATGTGCAATTTGGTACACGAAAACTCGGTAAAAGTTTGCGAGGTTCTAATTTTCAATAAAGCTATATGCGCTGCATTTCAAAACGCAGGGAGCATACGACAGTTGCTAACACTCACGTGGAAGATTTGTGTGTAGGAGGAGTGGCTGTTCTGTTAAATGACATGGCAAAACTGACACTGTCGGATGCCAATCTAACGGTTCTTACGGGGTTCGTCAGGAAAAGGCTTGTGGCGAACGTTTGTTGGATAATGATTTACTGACACATGCATTGCATTGATATGTGCCCCCCTCTCGCTCACGCACATGCACCCTCACGAGTCACAAGTCTCCTGAGTCCTCTCGCAGACTCGCACGTGGCACCCATCGTCTATCTGCAGGTAGACGTCACGCACATATGTGCTCTTCACACCCTACCCTCAGAACTTCTAAAAAACAAAAGACGGCGCACACATTTTATTTTAGCTCACACGTCACACACTTATATTATTACTCTTGCGGCGAACGTTCTTTGGGCATAGTATATATTGTACTCTCACGAAAAGAAGTGGTGCACGCACGCACTAGTTCTCTCACACCCACTCGCGGGTACACGTAGGAGCGCATTTTTTTGAAGCCGGTACAACAAAATCACTCCACTATATATAAAAGCAGGAGCCTTAGCGCTTGCTTTACTAGGGTTCCTCTCGTTCACTCTCTCATGCTCTCCAGATCTAAGCAAGACATAGGTGGCCACACTCTCTCTCTCAGCTCACGGCTGGTCACAAATCCGGCTGGACAACCTCGACCGGGGCAGGGGGTGAAGGTTCATCGTTCACGCTGTCGTCAGCAGCGAGGGAGGAGACCAACGGCTGCCCGCGCGTCCCGATCGGCGGCCGTGCCATTCTCTCCGAGAGAGCGCCGGCTCGGGAGGGCCTCCGACCCCTTCTTCCTCCCTGCGGTATTGTGGCCAAGATGCGGCCTCCCGACGCTGTCTTTGCCACATGCCGACGACCCTCAGATATATATTCCTTCGAAACCTGCCTTGCTCTACTGCCCCAGATCTTCCCCCTTCGTGCGGATCTTTTTCTACTTCCGTCCGTTGTTCCAAAGCTACCTAGACTTCTACTATTATTAGAAGTAAAGCTAGTTCATACAGTCAACTAAAAGCGTTGGTTCAAACAGGGAAGAAAGTGGGAAAGCTGTAGCATGAATCTAGGACTTGGTTCTAAGAGGAAACGAGGGAAAGTAGTAATATCTGTCACTGTTTAAATAACCGTATTTCGTATTTGCGCAAACAGGGATGTCTGTCTCCATATCGTTTCGGGATGTCTGTCTCCGTATCATTTCTATCCGCGCAATCAAAAGCACACACCTCTGTTTTAGTACAACTGCGCAAAATGAGATGGCTATCCCTCATTGCCGTCATCTAACCTCCCGTCTTCAAGGTATCCCTACATTGGTAGTAACTAAGGTAGAATGACCAACGCAATCTAAACGAAGCTGATTCGTACATTTTACTTCCCGATTGCAGTGCAGGGACGAGCGAAAACAACTGCATCCTAGTTCGGAATGCACTTTCTACCAGTTCATCCATGGATCGAGGACTAGTTGGCACGGCTGCACGGCGGTTTTTTGGACAGGTGCGCGGACAAGAGGCATTGTGGTCTGCTTATTTCTGCAAATAGCGGTGCTTAAATTTAGTGGAATGCACAAGAATTTCACCTGGTCAGTACACTACATGGTTCAGTTCAACGTTCAAGCTGAGACCACAATTATAATTGGTTATTCTGGAATGAGAGAACCTAACCCTGGATGGTGGCAACAAGAAAAAACTAGAGTGAACTCCAGGAAATTTAAGCCTGCCGGGAGGCCCTTTGCTCAGAGAAGCCTTGCTTGTTTTTTTCCTGATTTGTAAACCTTCTCACAACTTTGTCTTTTGCTGTGAACTAGTATATGTTTGTTATGTTCTATGAATCATTGAGATGTATATAACTGCTTAACTTATGCTTTTGAAGATTTTTATGAAGACGAGTTTAATGTGAGTGTTCCACATGAGCGCTGGACTAGCGTTGAACGATTGGAATTTATTACATTGTGGCCTCAAGTAACTGCATGAACCACTGTAACAAGATACATAGTTGCTTATATGATTCACGGGCACACAAAAGTAGCAGCAGTTCCCATAGACGGATTCAAACAGAGTACTAGCCCCAGAGGGGTCGAAAACAGGCAAGGTTCGGATAATTAGACACAATCCAAACTACTATTGAACACTAGCTGGGGCAACTATTTCATGCCTCGATCTAATTTGGGCTGGACACAAGACGAACCTTGCCATGAACATCATCGAGGACGTCCCGCAGCAGCTCAATCCTGTGAACCTTCATGAAGACAACCTTGTGGCCTTGCCACTGATAAACTTGTTTATGGAGGCATGCCACGTCATCTTCCTGCGTAAGCTTAACAAGAACAGTATGCCTCAAAAACGAAGGAGTACCTTTGAACTTCTTGTGCTTCAGTACACCCTGGACAACACGCCTGACAACAGTGAGGCTGGAATACACCTCTTCATTGGTATAACCGCAAATGGCTTCCAGGATCCAACAGCCTAAGAACTCTGTTTTCCCAGTGTGTATATTCAGGTCGTCCGCCTCATAGCGAGTGACATGCACAACCACACAATCCTTGTCTGCGTCAGGGCTCTAATTGAAACAGAAACAAATTCTGAATTACTTTTTAGTATGAGAAACACAAGTTATTTAAACCACTATGTATAGCATGGCAACGAAGCTAATAAAATTTTGCATTATTAATCACCACATACTTCCTTTTCTAAAAAAATCACCACATACTTAGATGAAAAACCACAATCAAGATCGGCAAAGAAGGAAATCACCTTCGGCAGCTCAGCGTGGGGGGACACATCCTCGAAGGGGGAAAACTGCTCCTGCAGTGCCATGGGGGCTGTAACCTCAAACGGGGCGTTGACCATCTCAGTAGTGGTCATGAGCGTATCTGGGGTCGCCTCGGTGGTTGCCTCCATCTTCTTGGAGCTCTCTGTCTCGTGGGGATCAGCCTCCCGCGTCTGCTCCAATATCGGCAGATCTTTGCCTGGTTCTCCTTGGTCCATAATGAAACTGACGAATACTAGGAGACCACTGAAAGGAAAACACAATCGCAATGACAATGAAACAAAAAAGAGAGTGAGGATTGGTTACTACTTTGCAAAAGTTCTTTTTTTTTCTCTGAACGAAAATATACCAACATCACGGATCCGCTTACCCTCCCTTCGTTGGGAGAGAAGAACAGTGGCAGATGCGAGTGTTGCCTTTCTTGAAGACGGTGAGGGAGAAGGGGATTCAGCGAAGAGTGAAATGATGGTTGCTTCGTCCGTCAAACTTAGACTGCGGGGAGGTGGGGTTTTGTGATACGACGGCTCGTTACTGCCACACTACGACCGGGGTGACTCTCCGCCTACATACTACCCTTCTAATTTGGTGGATGGCATTTGGGCCCGCGCGCTGCATGGCCCGCATGTCGGTGAACAAAAGTATAACGGCATTCAGTAGAGGGAGACGTTTCAATGACCTAGGAGGAGCCAGAAGCGGTAGAGTGTCTCCACTGTACTAGTAGTAATTGTTTTTCTGGGTAGCTGTAGAGTGTCTCCACTATACTAGTAGTAATTGTTTCTCTAGGTGCTACCCACACCCAGCACACCACCCCCTCCCCCCAAACAAATCATGGGTGCTCTTCTTCCTCCTCACTCCCACCTACCTCACGTCAGCTCGCTCCACTCGTACCCCCAAATTCCTCACCTCACTCCTACAGAAAACCCCAGCTCCCCTTCTTCCTCACTCCTACAGAAACCCCCGGCTCCCCTTCTTCTTCGCTCGCACTACAACTAGGCTCGTCATTCGTTACTCTGCTCAAATCCGTGAGCACGACGCGATGCCCTCGAGGAAAATGGAGTCGGCTGACCCCCGCGCCAAGAAGATGAGGCTCCCGCCAGCGGCGACGCCTGTTGTAGATCCCGCACCCGGCAGCACGGGGAGAAGCGGCGACCCCGCCCCCACTGGATCCCAGGAACCCGTAGAATCTCGGGTGGACCGCATCAGCGATCTCCCAGACGCCATCCTTGGGGAGATCATCTCGCTTCTCCCCACCAAGGATTGCTGCCGCACCCAAGTTCTCTCAATTCCGTGGCGCCCTCTATGGCGTGCCGTGCCCCTTAATCTCGACTGTCATCAGCTATCTCTCTTCAATGATTTTGAAATCCCCAAAGCCATCATCTCCTCCCACCAGGGCTCCGTTCAAAGCCTCTGCATCCCGCCATGCTACCTGAGCAAGCATACCATGCCCTGCACGGTGGACGCCTGGCTGAAATCCCCTGAATTCATAGAACTACAGATGCTTGAGTTCTACTATTCCCCTGGAAATCACATACCACATACCAAACGCCATGAACTTGCCCTCAACACCGATGTCCATCTCGCGGTTTTCCTCCTCTCTCCACACCGCCACCTTTGCACTGTGCTACCTACCAGACAATATGGTAATAAACCTTCGACTCCCATTTCTCAAGAAACTTTCACTTGTGCGGGTTCGTATATCGGAGGCCTCATTGCACAGCATCATCCACTCCAGTTGTCCTGCGCTGGAGTGCTTGGTGCTTGTTTTCAGAGTTAGAATCGGTTGGCTCCAAATAAACTCGCCTAACCTTGTAAGAATTGGAATTTCTTTTGACGGAAGGCAGCTCATCATCCAAGATGCCCCTTCACTTCAAAGGTTGATCCTTGATTCTAGTTATTCACCTTTGCAAATACCGTCCTCTCTGCGCCTAAACTGGAGACCTTGGGTGTAATACATGATCTCTGTGCTCATTTAAATATGGTGTTTGGCTCCACAGTTCTTCAGGTACTTTATATTATCATCTACACTTGTAACCATAAGCTGCATTTTAAATTTCTGCGCATAATTTATATATCATCTTGGAGTACATATTTTGTACTAATATTATGTTCTATGCTCAATGAAGAGTTTCTCCATGGATGGCATATCAATGGTGCTGGATTCTGTCAAGATCTTATATATCCAAAGGAATAGTTTTGATCTGAACAAGATTATTGGCTTGCTGCAATGCTTTCCATGTCTGGAGAAGTTGTATATAAAGGTGATAATTTCACGCACATTGGAAGCCCGCATATAGTGTACTAGAATTAACCGTTCAGTTGTTGCTCTTTCGACACTCTTCTTTTAGACCTTAACTGTTTTCAATCTTCATGTCTATTTAGGCAACAGGACGGGGTAAGAGAGTTATAACCAATCGCTGGATTCGTAAGCATCGGGATTTTCTCACTTCTCATGAGATTCGATTGAAGACAATAGCGCTAGAACAATATGTAGCCAACCGTGCAAACACAAGATTTGTCACATTCTTCCTGCTGAATGCGAGGTTACTATTGTCCATCAGGCTTAAGTTTATCAGCAGCATGGTTTTGACGGATGGGTATGTCGAAGAGCAAAAAAAGGAGTTTCAGGTGGGCAGAAGAGCTTCTGAACGTGTCGGGCTACTATTTGCAACATATTGTGGTCATAATCCAGTAAATTTTACGACCCGGGATGTTCATTCTATGGACCCGACCGATCCATTTGGCTGTGACTGCCGAAAACAATGCTGGAGTTAGATGTTGTTGCCCTTTTCAATCTGGTTTTTTTTGTAAACCTGATGAACAATCAACCCTCATGCTTTTGTACAGTTTGTAAGCTAGAGTTAGATGTTCCTGCCCTTTTCAACTCGGCAGTGACTGTCATATTTTCTTTGAAACAAGGCAAATGGCTTGCCATTCATTTAATTTAGAGTGAAATATTGTAACAAATCACAACCAAGGGAAATAACATCACTCACGCCGGCGGCTTGAGCTCACTGTGCATTACAGAAGCCAAGTGATTAGCCCCCACCAGCACCCACAAACTTATTTTGAACTAGCACCTCAAATGGGCTGTAAACTTTAATAGGAATGGCTGCATGACCATGACAGATTTGGATTCTGACATTTGGGACCCGCGAGGAAATAGCCTATCCAAGGTGGTGTCGACTTACTAGCCAGTCAACAAACGATTCTGCCTACCAGCCGCTGGATTGACATCCAACATATGTCGTGTATCTTCTATCTCTTGTCTTCTTCTTCCTCCAGCCGCCCAAACCAAACCACCCCGTCGGCTCCGCCTGCTCCCGCCTCCCATGGCTGGCTGCGCCTTCACCGCCCTACCGTACGTACCCTCCAACATTGGCTAGTCCCTCCCTCTATTCCCCCACACGTCCTGTTATTCTCCGGCGATGTCAGCCCCAACACGCACCCGTGCCCGAACAAGTCAACCCTCATACTCCCCTCCGCCTGCGACTGGACCGGCGCATCTTCAACGGCTCCTATTAGTTCCGTCCGAGGCCTCGTCGTCGTCCTCCGCCTTGCGGCCTTGGTTCACTTGCCGTGCGCGGTGCGCCGCCCTCTTGCGTTGTCAACGTCGTCAACAACCGAGAGGAACAAGGAGATGACTGTACGTGGAGAGGATGACAGTAGGGACCCACCAGCGTCATGGCAGTACGCAAGCAAGTGTCTCTATAGTACAAGCCCAAAATTATGGTTCCTCCTAATGGTTGGACATCTGGGGCTCACGCCATTATCAACATAGTCAATAAACGAGAGAATTACACTATGAGCGGCTGGCACCAGGGACCCAGCAAGTCGTGCAGTTTTTTTGAGGAACAAGCAGTTGTTATTTATACTAGTTTTAGCGACGGATCAGGGTAACAACGGGGCTGTGCGGGGGCTGTGGCCCATCTAGCCAGGGTTTTATTTATGTTTACCACATCATGAGGCCAGTTGTGTTTTTTTCTTGCTGAAAATGGCTAGCCCAGTTCTATTTTTTTTAAAGAAATACCCAAACAAGGCCTACTTGCTTTATCGGCCCTGCTGGGCTGCAAATCTTTCAAGACGATGATTTTTATGCGTGGACAATTATTTGGATTTTATATTTATATAAATTATTTTTCAAAATAGTTTGAATGTGAATCGATATTTCTGGATTAAAAACAGTTGACCGCACCGAAATATGCAAAATTTCGTATACTTTTTAACCGTGGCCACAATATGGGGTGTAATGCTAACAAAAAGAAGATGGGCTCCAAAAAAAACCTTAAGAATTAGCGAATGGGCTGTACATTTTTAGAAATAATGGCAGATGGGTTATATGCTGTTTTCCACAGATTTGATGCTGACTTGTGCGCCTACTACAGGTTGACGCGTATGCTTTCATAAAAAAAGGTTGATGCACACGCAACGCCCTGTCAACTTAGTCAACACACGAGAGCAGTGACTGTTGGATGTCCATCCAATGGCTTTCGTGCTTCTTCAATCTCTGCTCTTCATGCTCCAGCCGCTCAAACAAGCGCCGGCGGGACTGCCTGCTCCCTCCTCCCGCGGCCGGCTATGCTGCCGCGCAGGCCTCACGGCCCTACCGTACTCCCATCGCTGGCCTAGCCATCCCTCTACTCACCCACACATGCTGTTATTCTCCAGCGACGACAGACGAACCAGTAAACCCTCGTACTCCTTCGCGTGGGAAACAACTGCCGAGTATTCCATGGCTCCGTGTCGTTCCCTTCCTAGGCCTCGCCGTCGTCCACCGCCCTGGTGCTCTCGGCGCGACCTGGTCAATGTGGTCAATGAACAACATCCATAGGAAGTGGACCGTACATGGAGAGGCTGACAGCTGGGTCCGCGGCCGCACGCAAGGAAATGCCTCCTTATTATGCACAAAATAATGATTCCTCCACCTGATAGCTAGGACCCACAGGAAGGGCCTTTGTATTTCGCGAAAAACGTTCCCCCCGCTGACAGGTCGGACCCACCAGCTATATCTTCGCACGCAAGGAAGTGCCTCCTTATTACGCCCAAAAAAATGAATACCCCTGCTAGCTGGGACCCACCATATTGTTGGGCTGACTTGTGGGCCTACTAAGTTGATGGGGACAGAGGGCTTTGTCAACTTAGTCAATACTCCAGTGACCGTATGATGTCCATCCAACGGCCATAGTGCTTCTTCAACCTCTGGTCTTCTTGCTCCAGCCGCCCAAAGCAGCGCCGGTCGTGCCGCCTGCTCTTGCCTCCCGTGGCCAGCTGTGCTACCGCATGCTCCTGCCTCCCGTGGTCGGGCTCCGTGTCGTCCCCTTCCTAGGCCTCGCCGTCGTCCACCGCCGTGGTGCTCTGGGCGCAGCGTGGTCAATGTGGTCTACGACCGACTTCCATCGGAAGAGTACTGTACGTGGAGAGGCTGACAGCTGGGTCCACGGCAGCCGCAAGGAAGTGCGCCTTATTACGCGGAAAATAATTATTCCTGCACCTGACAGCGGGGACCACCGGATGGGCCAACAGTATTTTTCGAAAATAATCATTTCCCCCTGACTGCTGGGACCCACCGGACGGGCCACCGTATTTCACACAAAAAAGGTTCCCTGTCGTGGGTGACATCATTTGCTCCAAGCTTTATTCCGCAGGCCAATGTCGAACCATCATGGTTGGTCACAACGGCCCCTTTGAAAATGAAGGGTTGGAATTCCATGTTTTCCCCCAAGGTTTTGAAGTCATCTAATATTGACCTCATTGTCGGAGTAAATGACCACGGGTAGCCTAGCCGCCCCCCCTGGGACTTCTGAAAAAATTATGAGTCAATCAAGCCCTCCAACATCCAAGACGCGGGGCCGCCTTCCCCCGGTCGGCTGTCTCTCAGGCCGGCTATCGGGAGGCGGCCCAGCCCTAAAACCTATAGGAAGAAGGCCACAAGAGTGACGACTCCCAAAGAGCTGGCCACCAGAGGGCCGACTCCGCGAAGCCGGCCGCGAGAAGGCCGACTCCGAGAAGCCGGCTCCCCAGCAGGCGGCCAAGGCCGCACCCTCAGAATATGCACCCACATAACGGTGATGAGACGGGGTGTGGCTACAGTGAAGCCTGCCACCCCCACATCCCGGAGCGCGCATGGCCACAGTGCGCCGTACGGGGAGGCCATCACCCGTTCGGCACGGCACTATTGCCATGTTTACCATGATGTCACCCATGATAGGTTGTCAGTACGGCCCGCATGCGGCGCGCCCCTCCGGTCAGAGAGATGCCCGAAGGCGGACCGGCCTCCTCCAGTCGGCCTGAGATATGGCCGGCTTCCCATAGCCGGCTTGCTCCCTCCCTCGAAGGAGGCGCCTCATTAAGGAGACAAGACGAGGTAAGGCTACAGTGATCGCCGCCAAAGCGGCGGCACTGTAGCCATGCTTACCTCAACAAAGCCCTCGTCATCAGGGTTGAGGCAACAGTAACCAGCCCCCGACAAGGCCCTCAGCGGTGGGGCCAGCTTGTCGACCAAGAAGCCGGCAACCGGCAGGGCCCACCAGTCGGCGAGCCCCAGCGGCCGGCAAGGCAGCCGGCGAACGTAGACACTGACGGCTAGGGCCCGCACCCAGCCGGATTACCATTGTACCCCTGGGGGGTAGGCCTATATAAACCCCCCAGGGCACCCATGCAAAGGGTTGATCTCTTAGAGTTTTAGACACCGCATAGAGAGAAGAGGAGAGCTAGCCGTGCCCTTCTTCTTCCTCTCGCCGAACAGCTCAAGGAGCCTCTTGTAGCCACTTGTTCATCTAGTGATCATGCGGAGACCCCGCAGAGCAGCAGTAGGGGTGTTATCTCCAAGGAGAGCCCCGAAGCTGGGTAAGATTCGTCGGCATGCATGTCTTCGCCACATCCCGTTTCCAGGCACCGGCGACGTCTTATTGGTTCCCACAATGATAAGCCACCCGTTGGCATATGTCGCACCTACCACCCGACATTTGGCGCCCACCATGGGCTAGGTGCACCGTCGTCCGGAGACCTGTTCTGGACGGGAACCCTCTTCCTCCCCAGCGAGCGTAACTAGCCCGGCATGCCCGATGGCGCTTGCCCCGACGCGCTGCAAGGCGTCGCTGATGCCTGTGCGGCGAGCTGCCTCAACGATCTTCTTGGCGAGGCTCGCATCTCTGACGAGCCCGCCTCTGATGTGGGCACGGGCTGCCTCGAGAGCCACCTCGTCAGCCTCCTTGACCAACTCCACGTCTCCAGCGAGCCTGCTATGGATTTGGAGTCGGTTGGCTCCACCGTCCCGATGCTTGTCCACTCCGACACGGCATTGCTCGACGCTTTCCCCACCAACGTTGTGATCTTCAACGACCTGCTCCCCCGAGCCGACAGCTGTGGCAGTGCTATCACCGAGGTGCTGGTCATCAGTCACGGCGGCGCCTCTGGCGAGAACGCCCATGACGCCCTGCAAGCGGCAAACCACGACCTGTCCGTCCCCCTCCCGGCCGACGCCGAGGCCGAAACACGGGAGGCACGCCGCCTCGCCCTCATTGCGGAGGGCCGAAAGTTAGCCTCCATGAGGCGCCTCACTGAGGCTCACCAACGCGAAGTCGACCGCGCCGCCTTCGGCACGCCGCCTCCTGACGGGCCGAGCCGAATCGGCACCATCAAACAGCGTGGCGCAGCCATCGCCGACATGCTAGGAGTTGACCGCCCAGTCTACGCCACGCCTCTTGAGAACCTGCGTGCCGCCCAGGCGGCCATGGACGAGCTGAATGGACTGGGGGCCGAAGAGCTCCCCCACATGGCCAGACGCATCCAGCAGCTCATCGATGAAGCTGCGTAGCGGCACAAAGCCGGCGTCCGCACGGAGAGTCCTCCCCCACGTCGAGAGCATGGCGCAACCTCACGGACGCCGACTGCGGGCAACACCCGCGCGCGGCAAGGAAACGAGCCGGCTGCCAGCTGCATCCGAACCCGGATCTCCATCGAGCGTGACGCAGAAGGCTGCCCTCGATCTGTGGAGCGACGAGGCAACCCGCCTCCTCCTCCGCCTGGTGGGGAGAGATATCCCACCCCGCCGACTGTCACGCATCCGACTCTCAATGGCTGACTAGGTCGCCGCGAAGGAGTCGGCGAGAACGATGCTCGCCATCAGATCGACCGCCTAGCGCGATCCCTGGCGCTAGAAGAGGAAGACGATGTTGGCCTGCCTTGCTTCGGCCCCCGCATCCTCAACGAGCCCTTCCCCAAAGGGTTCTCGCTCCCAAGAGACACGCCCAATTACAACGGATCTGTGAAGCCGGAGGATTTGTTGATCGACTACTCCACTGTGGTCAGCATAGCGAACGACAACAGGCGCGTTGCCGTGAAGTATGTGCCCCTCATGCTTCAGGGCACGGCGTGAACCTGGCTCAACAGCCTCAAGCCGTATAGCATCAACAGCTAGCTAGACTTCACAGAAGCCTTCATCCACAACTTCACCAGCACCTACAAGCGGGCTCCCAAGCCCAGACAGCTCTCCTTGTGCGTGCAAGGACCCACTGAATCAACTCGCGACTACCTCACGTGCTGGGCTGAGCTCCGCAATTCCTGCGAGGGGGTTGTCGGTGTCAAAACCGGCGGATCTCAGGTAGGGGGTCCCGAACTGTGCGTCTAGGCGGATGGTAACAGGAGACTATGGACACGATGTTTTTACCCAGGTTCGGGCCCTCTCGATGGAGGTAAAACCCTACTCCTGCTTGATTGATATTGATGATATGGGTAGTACACGATCTACCACGAGATCAAGGAGGCTAAACCCTAGAAGCTAGCCTGTGGTATGATTGTTGTTCGTCCTATGGACTAAAACCCTCCAGTTTATATAGACACCAGAGAGGGCTAGGGTTACACATAGTTGGTTACAATGGTAGGAGATCTACATATCTGTATCGCCAAGCTTGCCTTCCACGCCAAGGAAAGTCCCATCCAGACACGGGACGAAGTCTTCAATCTTGTATCTTCATAGTCTTGGAGTCCGGCCAATGATGATAGTTTGGCTATCCGGACACCCCCTAGTCCAGGACTCCCCCAGTAGCCCCTGAACCAGGCTTCAATGACGACGAGTCCGGCGCGCATATTGTCTTCGGCATTGCAAGGCGGGTTTCTCCTCCAAATAATTCATAGAAGATTGTGAACACCAGGATAGTGTCCGGCTCTGCAAAATAAATTCCACATACCACCGTAGAGAGAATAATATTTACAGAAGTTCAATCTGCTGACATATTTCGTGGCGTGACATCACACCACGGCCAAGCCTTTACTCGAATCGTTTTTATTATTCCACCTCAGCGCGTTTAGCAAAGCGGTTTCCTTGGCATGTCTTGTCGAAGCAGAGATCGTGTCCCCTTATTCCGGGATTCTCATCAATACGGACGTGGCTAACCCAACCGCGCCATTGATTTTGGCGCTTGGGAGATAAGCGAGTTTTACCAGGCCGGTGGGGACGCATAGTTTCGTCCGCCCATATATAAGGGGATAAGGATCCACCTTTTTACCTATGCCTTCTTCCTGCTTTGCTTATCCATCTCCGCGCACTCGAGCTCCAGCGCCCAAGTCCGCACACCTCACCTCAACCTTCTCCAACCATGTCCGGAGCGGGAGGCAAGTGGATGGCCTCCTCCGTTACGGAGGGGCACATCAAGAAGCTGCGCAGCGCCGGATATTTCTCCAGCGATATCGTGCACCGGTTCCCCAACGAGGGGCAGCTCATCCCCACCCCCAGGCCCCATGAGAGGGTGGTATTTCTTCCCCATTTCCTCCGCGGACTGGGCTTCCCACTCCACCCCTTTGTTCGGGGGCTCATGTTCTACTACGGCCTGGATTTCCATGATCTGGCCCCGAATTTCATCCTCAACATCTCGGCGTTTATCGTCGTGTGCGAGGACGTCCTCTACATCTAGCCCCACTTCGGCTTGTGGCTAAAGACCTTCAACGTCAAGCCGAAGGTTGTGAAGGGAAGCCAAGTGGAGTGAAGAGGTGCCATGGTGGGCAAGATGCCCAACGTCACTTGGCTCGAGGGCGCCTTTGTGGAAACCATCAAAGGGTGGCAATCGGGGCGGTTCTACATCACCGAGCCGCGTGACCCTGAATGGGCAGCGGCCCCGGAATTCAGATCTGGCATCCCCATGCGGCTCACTTCCTGGAAAGAGAAGGGCCTGCAGTGGGGCGATCCGGAAGAGCTGACGGACTCCAATCCTGTCTCCAAACCCTGGTGAACAAGAAGCTCAAGCTTGTCAACGTAATCCAGGTCATGCTCATCCGCCGGATTCTCCCCTGCCAACAGCGGGACTTCAATTTGTGGGAGTTTGATCCGGCACAGCACCAAACCCTGAGTTGGCTCTTCGACACTACGTACGAAGAAGCCTGGAGGGTGCTGTTTAAGGGTGCCGAGGCCCCCGCATCCGCTGCTGAAGATCATGGATTCAGCTCGCAGCGTCCGGCTGGCAAGTTAAGCCATGTTATCCTTTATGGGACACCTGCTTTTCATAGTTTGACTCTATGCGGGATCTAAACTCCCAATACCTTTAACAGGCCTGGCAGAAGACGTCCGGACAGGTTAACTGTCCGGCTCCCCTTCCAGAAGACCCAGCGGATGCCCGTCTGACAGGGCTGCTGGTCCCGGCACCTTACATGGTGCCGGAGAAGAAGGCCAAGAAGAAGGCCACGAGAACCCGGAGGAGTTCCCGGTGCCAGGTGTTATCGGATTCATCATCCGATGACTCCGAGGCGGACTCCTCCCACGAGGACGAGGAGGAGAAGAAAGAGGCCTCTCCCCCAGCAGGGGGAGAGAAGAAGAGGAAGGCCTCCCCAACGGGGGAGGCCGAAGGTTCCAAGAAGGGAAGGACCCTTCCCACGGACTGCTCTACCAACGCCGGCGACGGCGACGAGGAGTGGCCCTCAAGGGCCAAGCCCCTGGCGAGATCGTAAGTATCCGGACTCCTGAATAACTCATAATTTTCTTTTTGTCGCATGGCATCTTTTAACGCCGCATACAACCCTGTAGTCCGCCCAAGGACGATCTTCCCGCTTCATCGAGCAGGTCCTTGGGTACGTCGGATGTGAATAGCACTTCACTTCCGACCGCCTCCTCCCCCCGTGACGCCGACGACACCGAAGTGGGATCCCGGAAGGGGACCCACCAGGAGGAGGAGGCCCTGGAGGTGCCGCAGGGCAACCTCCCGGGCTTTGGACCGGACTCCGCACCGGAACCTCCAGTGGTTCCGGAGTCCGGCGGGCGGCCCCTTCGTAAGAAGGGCAAGACTGTGACGCCGGCGGCCTCCGTCCAACCGGAGGCGCCGGATAACTTGCTGGAGGCGCTCAACGTCGGTTCCATCGGAGAGGAACACCGCACTGTCATGAGTGCGGTGATTCAGAAGGTTCATCTCGCCAAGAGCAGGCTGACCGTAGCCTGCAGCAGCCTTCTAACAGGCCTTGAGGTAAGAATTTTAAGATATGTAATATAATACCGCATAGACAGTAGCCGCTGATGCTCGGTTCGGTGTTCGGAAAGAAAGGCCGGACTGAGGATCTAAAAAGATATACACAGGAGTCTTAAAAAATATGTCAATATGGGAATGCAGGCTGCGCTGCTGACCTCTGCCGCACTGACTGCGGAGGTCAATACCTTGAAGCAGAGCCTCGAGCGGTCCGAGAGCGAGCTCGGCCGTGCCAAGAAGTAGCTCGAGGACAAGGAAGGTGAGTAACACCTTATTACAGTTGTACCTTACAAAAAAGGATTTGGTTGCAATAGAAATGACAAGGATAACGTGGGTACTCCAGGGGCTACGAACGAGGTGGCGACCCTGAAGGAGGCGGTGTCCGCGGCCGAACGCAATGCGGCCGCGGAACGCGCCGAGCGAGAGAAGCAGGAGGCGCGGGTGGCGGAGGTACAGCAAGAGCTCCAGGCTCTCATGGAAAAACACGAGAGTTTGGAGCGTGACTCGAAGACACGAGAGTCCGAGCTTGCGTCGGCTCTTGAGAGTGCCAAAGCCGCTAAGGACGAAGCCCACAAGGCCCTCCAGGAAATTGAGGCATTCAAGAAGATAGCAGCCGGTAAGGCTTTCTTCATGCAAAGCAAGCATGTAAAAGTGAATTACCTGTTACTTACCCAAATTCGGAGCTCTCCAAGAGCGTTCGCAGATCTGCCCCGTAGCGTGTCCGATGCTGCCGCTTTCTTCAGAGCCGAGGAGGGGAGCTCGACGGAGAAGGTGTTCTGGTCTCAGTATGCTGAGGCCGGACATCCGGTGCCCCTTAGCAACCAGCTGAAGCAGTTGGTCGAGCTCCACAAGGTGGCCGAGCAGGCCATGAAGGGCCTCATAGTTCGGCTGTGGCCCAAAGAGGACATGCCTGGGAGCTACTTCGGCCTGGTGCGGCGGCTGGTGGATGCTTGTCCATGGGTTGAAGTCATCAAGCATTCCGCCTGCATTGAAGGTGCCCGTCGGGCCCTTGCCCGTGCTAAAGTGCACTGGGGCAAGATGGATGCTGAGAAGCTTGTGACGGACGCGCCACCGCCGGGCAAGGAGTATCGCACGCCCGAGATGTATTATAAGGGTGTCCGAAAGGGTGCCCGCATTATTGTGGGTGAGTGCTCCAATGATGTAATATTTGAGTAGACTCGCATTTTGTTATCCTGTGCGCCGAAAACTTTGTTCGTATGAGCTAAGAAAGGCTTGTTAATTTAAAATATTACCTTCTGTGCGGCCGTTTATCAAATCTGAGAGATGGAAAGCCATCGGCTTCAGCCCCCATGCCACGAGTGCTGGGGTGTTCGGGATAAACTTGAGCGCTCTTGTTCCCATTTTTGGGTCCATCTAGAGAGGCGCTCAACACAATGAACGAGGCAACCAGACTTATAATGCTTGAACACTCTCACTTAGCCATAGAATTCTATAATTTTAAATTTCGGCGAAGCCCCTAGTGTTCGGAAGGCCGAATTCGGGGCGCTATCCATGCCTGGGCCGAACAAAGCCGGTTCCTCGCTCTAAGCGGCATAAGTCTTTAGGGACTCGAAAAAACCTCTCGAACAGCGACCGGCTCTCGCCCCATCATGACGGTCAATTTTAGCTTTCTCCACTGAGGTGCTCGCCCAGCTCAACTGGGGCACAATCGTAGTGGTCCTCCCAGCGCTACCTTAGCCGATATAACGGAACGTAAGGTACCAAAACATGGGAGCTGGGCAAACCCAACTATTGACCCAAGACATGATTCGGAGCCGATGCATATAATGTTATAAGTTCGGGGTGCCGCACTTGTGAAAGTGTTCGGACTTATCACACCATAATGTGGGGAACTTAAGCCCCTGGTGTATTTGGCCGTACCAAAGTGTACGGATGCAACATGTCATAAATGAACATATGTATAAGAAAGGAATGCGATTATAGGCAAAAAGCAATGCATTATTTATTCAAAAAATACTGCCATGAATGCAGAATGATACAAATAGTGCGATAAGCAAGGGATGGAACTATTTAGCATGTCCCCCTCCAGGGGTAGGCTGCGGAATGGCGTATATAAAACAGGTATAATGCTCTTAATGGAGACCACCTGGAGTCGCGTCGTAGCTCTTCTCCTTCCCTGGCTGTTGCATCGTGAGTTCGGCAGGTCTGCTGCCGGACAGGGCCTCTGGTAAATGGAGTCCTGAGGATAAGAAAAAGGAAAAAAAAGGAAAGAAAAAGGATGACACACTTAGGAGCCCCTGGTGTGGTTGAGCCGCACTCTGCGCCTGCCGTGGTCGTGCCCCTCCCCCTGTGCCCATGGTATCTCCAGAGCGTAATGATGTACGCGAAGTACTGGTCTTGCAATTTTGCAAGGGCTGGGGTTGGGGCCGCATTGCTACGCATGCTCGGAACGTGCCAGGTGGTCTTGTTGTAGGTTACGCCGGGCGCGCTTAGCAGTGTCCGGTCGCTTAACGGCCGGACTCGAGAATTGCCTTAAGAGGCTGCTCTGCACTTCTGCCGCGAGAGCCACTGTGTGTTGCTCCGTTCGGAGGGAGCGTTCAGTGTTTCCGTTGATCGTGATGACTCCTCGAGGGCCTGGCATCTTGAGCTTGAGGTATGCGTAGTGTGGCACCGCATTGAACTTTGCAAACGCGGTTCGTCCGAGCAGTGCATGGTAGCCGCTGCGGAACGGAACTATGTCGAAGATTAACTCCTCGCTTCGGAAGTTATCCGGTGATCCAAAGACCACTTCCAGTGTAACTGAGCCTGTACAATTGGCCTCTACACCTGGTATGACGCCCTTGAAGGTCGTCTTTGTGGGTCTAATCCTTGAGGGGTCTATGCCCATCTTGCGCACTGTATCCTGGTAAAGCAGGTTCAGGATGCTGCAGCCGTCCATTAGGACTCTAGTGAGGTGAAACCCATCGACGATTGGGTCTAAAACCAATGCGGCGAACCCACCATGGAGGATGCTGGTGGGGTGGTCCCTTCGATCAAAAGTGATCGGGCAGGAGGACCATGGGTTGAACTTTGAGGCGACTGGCTCCATCGCGTATACGTCACTGAGTGCACGCTTCTGCTCCCGTTTGGGTATGTGGGTTGCGTATATCATGTTCACCGTCCGCACTTGTGGGGGGAAACCCTTCTGTCCTCTATTGTTTGGCGGCCGGGTCTCTTCCTCGTCATTGCTATGCAGCCCCTTGTCATTATTTTCGGCAATCAACTTGCCTGCCTGCTTGAATACCCAACAATCCCTGTTGGTTTGATTAGCTGGCTTTACGGGGGTGCCGTGTATCTGGCACGAGCGGTCGAGTATTCGGTCCAAATTGGACGGACCCGGAGTACTTCTTTTGAATGGCTTTTTCCGCTGACCGCGTTTAAGCCTCTGAATCCGGCGTTGACTGCCGTATCCTCAGTATTATCGCCGTTAATGCGGCGTTTGTGCTTGTTGTGACATGACCTGCCATTGCGGTCCTTGGTATCCGGACTGCCAGAATTTTTGTCGAGGTTATTCTGCGGGCTAGCCAGCTGTCCTCTCCCGCACAGAAGCGGGTCATGAGTGATGTGAGGGCTGCCATGGATTTCGGCTTCTCCTGTCCTAGGTGCCGGGCAAGCCACTCGTCGCGGATGTTATGTTTGAAGGCTGCGAGGGCCTCTACATCCGGACAATCGACGATTTGATTTTTCTTGGTTAAGAACCGTGTTCGGAATTGTCTGGCCGATTCGTCTGGCTACTGGATTATGTGGCTTAGGTCATCAGTGTCTGGTAGTCGCACATATGTGCCCTGGAAGTTATCGAGGAATGCGGCTTCCAGGTCCTCCCAACACCCAATTGGTTCTGCTGGCAAGCTGTTAAGCCAATGCCGAGCTGGTCCTTTAAGCTTGAGTGGGAGGTATTTGATGGCATGAAGATCATCGCCGCGGGCCATGTGGATATGAAGGAGATAGTATTCGATCCAAACCGCGGGGTCTGTCGTGCCATCGTAGGATTCAATGTTCATGGGTTTGAACCCTTCGAGGATTTGATGATCCATTACTTCATCTGTGAAGTATAGTGGGTGTGCGGTGCCTCTATATTGGGCTATATCACGACGTAGCTCAAGCGATCTTTGTCTACTGTGTTCGGCCCGGCCGGAGTTGCTATATCCGGCGCGACGGTCATCATCGCGCATCATGGGGCGCCCACGCGATCCGTAGATCAATTTTGATTGTCTTGCCTTATCCTCCAATATGTCTCGCAAGTCCGACGCGTTCCCCCGTGGCTTTGTACTTTTCGAGTGATGCCGGGGTACGGCTTTAGTGGAGGGTCTAGAGGCCTCTCTGTCTCGTCCACGAGGTGGCCGGTCGGCCGTATTGTGCGCTGGTGATGTAGGTTTATATTCTTCCTCCTCTAATAGTGGCAGCAGTTTGCGTTTGGGGTAGCTTTTGGAGGGGCGTTCAAGTTCATACTCTTCGGCCGCAAGGACTTCAGTCCATCTGTCGGCTAGCAAATCTTGGTCAGCTCTAAGCTGTTGCTGCTTTTTCTTGAGGCTGCTTGCCGTGGCCATAAGCCTGCGTTTGAAACACTCTTGTTCGACGGGATCCTCAGGCACGACGAATTCGTCATCGTCGAGGCTTGCCTCGTCTCTGTAGGGAGGCATGTAATTATCGTCCTCTGCCTCTTTGTCTGCCGCTCTCTCATGAGGGCTGGCTTCTTCATCCTCCTGTGCTGAATCTTGCTGGAGGGGGTGGTCTTTGGCACTGTCCGGGGTGTTGTTGTCTCTGGTGTCGGAATCTCCATTCTTGCTGTGGCGGGATTTAGAGCGGCGCCGCTGACGTCGGCGCTTAGGCTGTTTCTTGGAGGGGTCTTCCTCCGCTGTTCCATCGCCGTTCCCATCCTTTGGGATGTCCACCATGTATATGTCGTATGACGAGGTGGCTTTGCAGTGCCCCGTAGGCGCTGGTTCTTGGTCGTCTCCGGCATCGTCGTCCATACCGTTGATGTCTTCGGAGTCGAAGTCTAGCATGTCGGTTAGGTCGTCGACAGTGGCTACAAAGTGGGTGGTGGGTGGGCTTTGAATTTCTTCGTCGTCCGCATCCCAAACGTCCTGACCGTAGTCCGGCTGGGGCTCTCCTGATAAAGAGAGACACTTTAATGAATTCAGGCTGTCGCCAAAAGGCGAGTGTTGAAAGATGTCCGCAGCGGTGAACTCCATGATCGGCGCCCAATCGGATTCGATTGGTAGGGGCGCGGGAAGTTCGGAGTCCGGCGAGGAGTCCGGCACCTCGGAGTCACGAGCTTCACAAGGGACAGGGTCGGTATTCGGCTCCATCGCCATAGAGGTAGTAGCCCTCGAGGCGGTGTCTAGCCACCCATCCTCGATTGGCGCAGTCGGCTCCGAGTTAAGGGTCGAAGCGGACTCTTGTGCGGCCTCCAGGGCACTGTCCGGCAGCAGGGCTAGATCATGCCCATCGTGACAGTGCGGCACGCTCGGCTGTGGCTCAAATCCGTCGAAGATCAAGTCTCCGCGGATGTTGGCCATGAAGTTCAAGCTTCCAAATCTGACCTGATGGCCAGGGGCGTAGCTTTCAATCTGCTCTAGATGGCCAAGAGAATTGGCCCGCAGTGCAAAGCCGCCGAATATGAAGATCTGTCCGGGGAGAAAAGTCTCACCCTGGACCGCGTCGTTGTTGATGATCGAAAGAGCCATCGGGCCTATAGGTGATGACACAGAGGAACTCTCAATGAAAGCACCAATGTCGATGTCAAAACCGGCGGATCTCGGGTAGGGGGTCCCGAACTGTGCGTCTAGGCGGATGGTAAAAGGAGACAATGGACACGATGTATTTACCCAGGTTCGGGCCCTCTCGATGGAGGTAAAAATCCTACTCCTGCTTGATTGATATTGATGATATGGGTAGTACAAGAGTAGATCTACCACGAAATCAAGGAGGCTAAACCCTAGAAGCTAGCCTATGGTATGATTGTTGTTCGTCCTATGGACTAAAACCCTCTGGTTTATATAGACACCGGAGAGGGCTAGGGTTACACAGAGTCGGTTACAATGGTAGGAGATCTACATATCCGTATCGCCAAGCTTGCCTTCCACGCCAAGGAAAGTCCCATCCGGACACGGGACGAAGTCTTCAATCTTGTATCTTCATAGTCTTGGAGTCCGGCCAATGATGATAGTTCGGCTATCCGGACACCCCCTAGTCCAGGACTCCCTCAGGGGTGCACGAGGTTCAAGCCATAGAGTACTTCACCGCCGGGTGCCGAGAAGGCACCCTCCTCAAGCACAAGCTCCTCTACGACGAGCCGACTACCCTCGATGAGCTGCTAGTCATAGCGGACAAGTACGCCACCGCCGACTCCTCGATGAAAACCGAGCTCCGGGTGGACGCTTCCGGGAAGGTACTCAACCCGGCTCCCAAGACGCCGGCTGGGGACTCCAACCGACGCCCGTACCAGAACGACAACAAGCGCAAGGGCCCCATGCCGCCTTCAACCAGTCAGCAGGTGGCCACGGTCAAAGACGAACAGCCCGAGGGGCGGCCCGCACCCAAGAAGCAGAAGGGCAGCAGGCCGGCTTGGCAGCCGGCCTTCTCCTACGAGCAGGCCCTTGACGCCCCATGCAAGTTCCACAGCGGCGCGAAGCCGTCCAACCACACGACCCGGAAGTGCCACTGGCTCACGCGAATCTCCAAGGGCGAAGGGCTTGTGCCGCCTCCGCGTGCTGGTCAGCCGCCTCCAGCCCCTCAACAGCCGGCCACTCGACCAGTAGTCGAAGCCATTCAAAATGAGTTCCCTGACGAGCATGCCGCCTACATCATCTTTACAAGCCAACCTGAAGACCGGCGCAGTAGGCGCCGACAGCACCAAGAAGTCAACGTGGTCGCCTCCAACACCCCCGAGTACATGCACTGGTCAGAAAGGTCTATCAGCTGGAGCCGAGCAGACCACCCAGAGGTGATGCCGTCTCCCGGCTCTTACGCATTGGTTTTGGACGCCACCCTCGCGACAGACAGGCGTGCCGCACGTTTCTCCCGCGTGCTGATAGACGGCGGGAGCAGCATCAACATCCTGTACCGTGACACCATGGAGAAGCTAAACATCAAGACGAAGCAGCTCATGCCTAGTCGAACCGTGTTCCATGGCATCGTACCCGGCCTATCCTGCTCACCAATCGGCAAGATCAAGATAGATGTTCTCTTTGGGGACAAGGATCATTTCCGCCGGGAAGCGATCTGGTTTGAAGTGTTGGACCTCGAGAATCCCTACCACGCACTACTTGGCCGACCTGCCTTGGCAAAGTTCGTGGCTGTACCCCACTATGCTTACTTCAAGATGAAGATGCCGAGTACCAAGGGTATCATCACCATAGCTGGCGATTACAAGAAATCCGAGTGCGCGGCAGCCAGTAGCCGGCTGGCCGAGTCCCTTGTGATCGCTGAAGAAAAGAAGATGTTGGACCGAGTCGTGGCCATGGCTGGCAAGCAGCCAGCCCTGTCCCCCGACCCCAAGGAATGTGATGCCCAAGGTTCTTTCCAGCCGGCCAAGGAAACGAAGAAGATACCTCTGGACCCGGAGCACCCACAAAGGTTTGCCGTCATTGGGGCAAACCTGGACAGCAAATAGGAAGGCGAGCTCGTCGATTTCCTCCGTTAGAATCGGGACATCTTCGCATGGTCCCCCAAGGACATGACGGGTGTTCCGAAGGAATTCGCCAAGCACAAGCTACACGTCCGAGCAGATGCAAAACCAGTCAAGCAGCCCCTCCACCGACTGTCGGAAGAGATAGCACAGCTGCTGGTAGTCGGCTTCATAATGGAGGTGTTCTTTCCAGAATGGCTTGCCAACCTGGTCCTCGTGCTGAAGAAGAATAACAAGTGGCGCATGTGTATAGACTACACTAGCCTCAACAAAGCCTGCCCCAAAGATCCCTTTGCCCTGCCAAGGATTGACCAAGTGATAGACTCCATGGCCGGATGCGAGCCGTTGAGTTTCTTGGATGCTTACGCAGGCTACCACTAGATAAAGTTGGACCCAGCTGACCGCCTGAAGACCGCCTTCATCACGCCATTCGGAGCTTTTTGCTACCTGACTATGACATTTGGCTTGAGAAATGATGGTGCCACTTTTCAGCGTTGCATGCAGAAATGCCTCCTCAAGCAACTCGGCAGAAATGCCCACGTCTATGTAGACGATATCATGGTGAAGACGGAGAAGCGCAGCACCTTGCTGGAAGACCTTAAGGAGACGTTTGAGAATCTGTGCCAGTTTCAGATCAAGCTCAACCCTGAGAAATGCGTGTTCGGAGTACCAGCTGGCCAGCTTCTAGGCTTCCTGGTCTCCGAATACGACATCGAATGCAACCCCGTGAAGATCAAAGCCATCAAGAGAATGGAGATTCCCACCAAGCTGCGAGACGTCCAGAAGTTTACCGGATGCCTGGCCTCCCTAAACCACTTTATCAGCCGGTTTGGAGAAAAATCTCTCCCCCTCTACCGACTCATGAAGAAAACCACTCACTTCGAGTGGAACGACCAAGTCGACCAAGCTTTTCCCGAGCTGAAGAAGATGCTGGCCACGCTGCCTGTCCTGGCGGCGCCGACTGAGAAAGAGCCCATGCTCCTTTACATTGCCGCTACCAGCCGGGTGGTCAGCACCGTCATCGTGGTCCAGCGCCCGGAAGAAGGCCGAGCTCAGCCAGTCCAGAGGCCGGTATATTATTTAAGTGAAGTATTGTCTTCCTCGAAGCAGAACTACCCACACTACCAGAAGATGTGCTATGGTGTGTACTTCGCCGCCAAGAAGCTCAAGCCCTACTTTCAAGAGCACCCCATCACGGTTGTATGCACCGCCCCCCTCGCCGAGATCATAGGCAGCCGGGATGCATCCGGCCAGGTGGCAAAATGGGCCATTGAGCTGGCCCCTTACACGATCTTCTACCAGCCTCGCACCGCCATCAAGTCCCAAGCATTGGCCGACTTCCTCGTCGACTGGGCCGAGACCCAGTACCTGCCACCGGCTCCCGACTCCACTCATTGGCGGATGCACTTTGATGGGTCCAAGATGCGCACCGGCTTGGGAGCCGGCATCATCCTCACCTGTCCCAAAGGCGACAAGCTCAGATACACATTGCAAATTCATTTTGCCGCCTCCAACAATGAGGCCGAGTACGAGGCGCTCATACACGGGCTCCGACTAGCCAAAGTGCTCGGCACCCGCTGGATCCTGTGCTATGGCGACTCGGATTTGGTAGTCCAGCAATCATCTGGAGGCTGGGACGCCAAGGACGCAAACATGGCAAGCTACCGCTTCCTCGTTCAGCAAATCAGCGGGTATTTTGAAGGATGCGAGTTCCTCCACGTGCCACGGGCCGACAACGAGCAAGCAGATGCCCTGGCACGAATAGGCTCCACTCGATCACGAAGCAGGCGGACCCGGCTTGGGGAACCAAGCAGGCGGCTCGGGGACTTCGATAGGTGGCCCAGGGACTCCGATAGGTGGCTCGGGGACTGCCATAGTCGCATCCGGCCTGGGGACTTCAGAACCCGGCCTGGGGACTAGGACAGTCGGCCCGGGGACTGCGTCAACACAGCAGGCGGTGGCCGACTCTAGCTCTTCACCACCCAGCACACCCGCCCTGGTTGCAGTAGCCGTGTTGGCTATAGAAGAAGTAACAGCTCCATCATGGGCTCAGCCCATCCTCAACTTCCTGGTAAACAGAGAACTGCCGGCTGACGAGATCGCGGCAAGACAAGTCCAACGCCGAGCCGGAGCATACACAATTGTTAACAGAGAGCTCGTCAGGCGGAGTGTCACTGGAGTCTTCCAGCGCTGCGTCGAACTAGAGAAGGGTATAGCAATCCTCAAAGACATTCACCAAGGCGAATACGACCACCACGCGGCCTCAAGATCACTCGTTGCCAAAGCTTTCTGCCATGGATTCTTTTAGCCGACTGCTTTGGACGACGCCAAGGAGTTGGTCAAACATTGCAAAGGGTGCCAAGTCTTCAGCTCCAAGCAACACCTGCTGGCTTCAGCACTCAAGACCATTCCCCTCACCTGGCCTTTTCCCATCTGGGGACTGGACATGTGGGCCCATTCAAGACAGCGCGCGGCGGCATGACACATCTGCTCGTCGCCGTGGACAAATTTACCAAGTGGATTGAAGCGAAGCCGATCAAGAAGCTGAATGGGCCGACTGCCGTGACATTCATCGCAGATATTACAACTCGGTACGGCATGCCACACAGCATCATCACCAACAATGGCACGAATTTCGCCAAGGGAGCATTGGCACGTTTCTGCGCGACACAGGGCATCCTACTGGACATGGCCTCCGTTGCCCACCCGCAGTCAAACGGCCAAGTCGAGCGAGCAAACGGCCTCATCCTTTCCGTCATCAAGCCCCGACTGGTCGTGCCACTGGAGCGTTCGGCCGGTTGTTGGCTCGATGAGCTGCCGGCCGTCCTCTAGAGTCTGCGCACTACCCCGAACAAGTCAACCCGTGAGGGAGTCCTGGATTAGGGGGTGTCCGGATGGCCGGACTATAGCCTTTGGCCGGACTCCTGGACTATGAAGATACAAGATTGAAGACTTTGTCCCGTGTCCGGATGGGACTTTCCTTGGCGTGGAAGGGAAGCTTGGCGATACGGATATGTAGATCTCCTACCATTGTAACCGACTTTGTGTAACCCTAACCCTCTTCGGTGTCTATATAAACCGGAGGGTTTTAGTCCGTAGGACGAACAACAATCATACCATAGGCTAGCTTCAAGGGTTTAGCCTCTCTGATCTCGTGGTAGATCTACTCTTGTACTACCCATATCATCAATATTAATCAAGCAGGAGTAGGGTTTTACCTCCATCGAGAGGGCCCGAACCTGGGTAAAAACATCGTGTCCCTTGTCTCCTGTTACCATCCGCCTAGACGCACAGTTCGGGACCCCCTACCCGAGATCCACCGCTTTTGACACGACATTGGTTCTTTCATTGAGAGTTCCTCTGTGGTGTCATCTTTAGGCCCGATGGCTCCTTTGATCATCAACGACGCGGTCCAGGGTGAGACTTTACTCCCCGGACAGATCTTCGTATTCAGCGGCTTTGCACTGCAGGCCAATTCACTTGGCCATCTGGAGCAGATCGAAAGCTACGCCCCTGGCCGTCAGGTCAGATTTGGGAGTTTGAACTACACGACCGACATCCGCGGAGACTTGATCTTCGACGGATTCGAGCCACAGCCAAGCGCGCCGCACTATCTTGATGGGCGCGATCTAGCTCTGCCGCCGAACAGTGCCCTGGAGGCTGCACTAGTGCCCGCTCCGACCCTTAGCTCGGAGCCGACTTCGACGATCAAGGACGAGTGGCTGGAGACCGCCTCGGGGGCTGCAATCTCTACGGCGATTGAGCCGAACACCATCCCTGTCCTTTGCGAAGCTCGTAACTCCAAGGTGCCGGACTCCTCTCCGGACTCCGTACCTTCCGCGCCCCCTCTAATCGAATCCGATTGGGCGCCAATCATGGAGTTCACTGCCACGGACATCTTTCAGCACTCGCCCTTTGGCGACATCCTGAATTCACTAAAATCTCTCTCTTTATTAGGAGAGCCCTGGCCGGACTATTGTCAGCAAGGTTGGGATGCGGGCGACGAAGTAATTCGATGCCCACCCAACACCCACTTCGTAGCCACTGTCGAAAGTTTAAACGATGTGCTCGATTTCTACTCCGAAGACATCGACGGTATGGACGACGATGCAGGAGATAATTATGAACCAGCACCTATAGGGTACTGGACAGCCACCTCATCTCACGATGTATACATGGTGGATACACCTAAAGGAAGCGACGACGAGGAACAACGGGACGCTATGAAGGATAATTCCCTCGAAAAGCAGTCAAAACGGCGACGTAAGCGCCGCTCAAAGTCCTGCCTCGACAAGACAACAGCCATACAGACCCAGCCATAGAGCAGGGCGAACCGGTGGACGACGAACATGCTATCGAGCAACCATCCGAACAGGACAACTTGGATAAACAATCCGTCCCCGGCGAAGATAACAGTCTGGACAATCTCATGCCGGACAAATTGTTGGAGAAGAGGAACCTCCACAAAAGGCTCATTGCCACTGAACGCAGCCTGAAAAAGAAGAAGCGAAAGCTCAAAACAGCAGAAGATGCACTCAGAATTAGATGGAGCAAAGTACTCAACACCGCAGACAAATACGGCGACAGGCGCCAAACAAAGAGCTAACCGAAGCGAAAACTCCTAGCCGAATTTGATGAGGAGGCCGTAGAGCCCCCGCAATCAAAGAACAAGGAGGCCGCCCGGTCGGATAGACGAACCCATGGCAAACACAGAGCGGCAAATGGCACCGCACACAATCTGGCACGCGATCCGCACAAGGATTCGCATCAAAAAGATGGCCCAGTTAGGTCTATCTACGGGCCACGAATGCAAGCTCTAGTAAACAATACAACACATCAAGTATCCGAACATCACGGTACGCCTAAATATAGGGGTGTCGCACACCCCCTATGTTTCACCGATGAGGTGCTGCATTATGAATTTCCAGCGGGATTCAAACCCGTAAACATAGAGGCATACGACGGAACAACAGACCCTGGAGTCTGGATTGAGGATTACATCCTCACATACACATGGCAAGAGGAGATGACCTCCACACCATAAAATACTTACCCCTCAAGCTCAAAGGGCCAGCCCGGCATTGGCTCAAAAGCCTCCCCGAAAATACCATTGGAAGTTGGAAAGAGCTTGAGGATGCTTTTCAGGAAAAATTTCAAGGGACTTATGTCCGCCCTCCGGATGCAGACGATTTAAGTCACATAAGTCAACAACCCAGAGAGTCAGCCCGCAAATTCTAGAACAGGTTCCTCACCAAAAAGAACCAAATAGTTGACTGTCCGGACGCTGAAGCCTTAGCAGCTTTCAAACACAACGTCCGAGACGAATGGCTCGCCAGACACCTTGGCCAGGAAAAGCCGAGAACAATGGCCGCATTAACAAGCCTCATGAACCGCTTTTGCGCGGGAGAGGATAGTTGGCTGGCAAGATGCAGTACCAGCGACCGAAGTACATCCGAAGTCAGCGACGGAAATGGGAAACCACGACGCAGCAAGGACCAGCGCCGGACCAAGAGCACGGCAGTCAACGCCGGATTCAAAAGCTCTCGGCTGAATCATAAAAAACTTCCCCTTAAGGATAACAGCGACGAGCTATCCAACTTAAACAAAATCTTCGACAAGATATGCAAAATCCACAGTACTCCCGGGAAGCCTACAAACCACACCCACAGAGATTGTTGGGTCTTCAAGCAGTCCGGCAAACTCAACGCCGAACACAAGGGGCTCGACACACCAAGCGAGGACGATGACGAACCCCACAAGCAGAGCACCGGAAAACAAAAGAATTTCCCACAAGAAGTCAAAACAGTAAACTCACTTCCCGTGACAAAAGGGAAAAACAGAGCGGCGTCTATAGAAATACGCGCCATACGGCCTATCCTAGAGGAGTCCCGCCACTGGTTGTTAAAACCAATCACCTTCGACCATCAGGATTACTCTCGAAGTATCCGGAATGCGGGATGGACTGCCTTGATATTAGATCCGATAATCGACAGAATCCAATTTACACAAGTCCTAATGGACGGCGGCAGTGATCTAAACCTGCTATATCAGGACACAATCCGCAGGATGGGGATAGACCCAACTAAAATTCGCCATAGCAACACTTCCTTTCAAGGGGTAATGCCAGGCCCATATGCCCATTGTACGGGCTCTCTACTACTAGAAGTCGTGTTCGGCTCATCCGACAACTTCCGTCGCGAAAAGTTAGTCTTCCACATCGCCCCATTTAAAAGTAGCTATCAAGCACTATTGGGACGCGAAGCTTTCGCCCGCTTCAACCCAATACCGCATTATGCATCTCTTACACTTAAAATGCCCGGTCCACGCGGCATCCTCTCATTAAAAGGAAATTACGAGTGTTCCTCAAGCACGGAAGAATGTGGGACTGCCTTGACAGCCACACACTAATCCGGCTTCGCTAATCAAAACACCTAAACAGGTCGTCCAGACCCAGGACACGGTTAGGCGAATCCGGCGTAAATATACAAGGGCTTACTAGCCACATACCCCCTTACAAGGGGCTCCGCGCATGTACAACAAGAGACAATAAAGCTCAATTTTATTCATTTTTTGTATCATACTCTGTTTATCTAATATAAAGTACATCTCTCGCACGATCTTTTTTCAACTAAGTTCCTCTCTTTTACAGATGAACACCGTGCTACACCCGTCCAGGATACGGCACAACGGAGACACAGGCGCAGACGTGTAGTAGGGACCCGTTGCAAGGATTCTTTTCAGATTAAGACCCTACGTAAACCTTTTTTACTGTCTCTTGTTGATGCACATCCCCCGGTTTCTTGCTATAACAGAGGAGGAGGCTGGCGTTTTGGCATCGGTCGCGTCAGAATTCTACGCGTACCTGGACACCAGGGGCTTGTTACCAAGGGCGTTGTTCAGCCCGTTTTCATAAAGACCGAATACCTTAGGGAGTGTTCGGCGTCTCGAGTTAGGCCTTATATGCATCAGCTTCGAATCATGTCTTTGGTCAAATGTTGGGTTTGCCCGGCTCTTGTGTTTTGCTGCCTTACGTTCCATTCTATCGGCTAACGCAGCACCAGGAGAACTACTGCGATTGTGCCCCGGTTCGGCCAGGTGAGCACCTGAGTAGAGAAAGCCAAAAACTGACTGTCATGATATAGCGTGAGACTGGTCAACCACTCGATGACCCAATAAAATGCTTAGAATTCCTCCGCATTAACGAAGGACCGTTTCCCGGTCAGGCACATACGCGCCCCGAATTCGGGAGAGCGCGGTGCCCCTAGGGGCTATATAGTAGCCCCACCATCGAACTCCTATGGCTAAGTGAAAGTGATAAAGCATTATAGTCCGGTTGCCTAGTTTGCTACGCTATCACCTCCTTTACAGGACCAAGACGTTGGATTAAGTGTGAAAATGCGCCTTATTACAAACACCCTGACATTATGTGCGTGGGGGATGAAGCCGAAGACTGCCATCTTTCAGGTTATATACACATATACATTAACAGCCGCACATGAGGTATTTTAATACTTGAATGCACAAGTATAAAAAGCTCTCATATTCTATTGAAACATTGTTTCACAAATCATACATGTCATTAGAACATAATATCCTTCGAGCACTGCGTCTCTATTAAACGAGCGCCCTGCAGGACTTCCTCAAAATAGTGCTCGACAGGTACTCGGCTTCTGTCTGAATCTTGGGATGCAACGTCGGTGGCCTTCATCTCCTCCCCGTATGTCTTGACACGGGCAAGAGCCATCCGCGCACCCTCTATGCATGCTGACCGCTTCATTGCATCGATATGCGGCACCGCACCAAGGAACTATTGCACCAAGCCAAAATAACTTTTTGGCTCGGGCCTTTTCGGCCACAAATGAGTCACGACATCCTTCATGGCAAGTCCGGACAACCTATTCAGCACAGTCCATTCGGCCAAACGATCGGTTAATGGAAGTGGACGCTGTGGACTATGGAACTGCGACCAAAAAAGCTCTTCCATTCCGTGATCCTTTTGACCTCGGAAGTGTTCGGCCGCGTCTGCGGCACTCGCCGCCAAGTCCAGATAAGCATCCTCCGCACCCCACAGCCGGTCCAACTAAGCATACTTAGAATCCATGAATTTCCTCCACAGTAGAAAGGGCTTTCCAGCCGCGATATCTCCGGCCTGACGTAGCTCCTCCTTCATAGCTCTCATCGCAGAGCGCGCATCCTTGGCCTTGGTGGCGGCCTTTTTCAGGTCCTCTTGCTCCGCTCGACCTTCTTTTTCAAGAAGCTCGCAGCGGTCGGTAGGATTCTTCAACTTCACGGCCATCTCGGCCATTTCTTTCTTGCTTTGGCAGTGAGCAGCCTGTTCGGCTTTTAGCTCTTCGGCCGCCTTTAAGGCAGCCGCATCACTTTTTCTGGCTTGCTCCTTGGCTCGGGCGAGTTCCGCCCGAAGGTTCTCCATGGCAGCGACACCATCTGCATCAAGCATACATGTTGTAAGGCACGGACATCAAGTTCCCTTACCAGGTGTCCGCGGAGAAGCTGCATACCTTGTGACTCGTCAAGTCGCTTATTGACAAGCGCAATGTCAGCATCCGCCACGTCAAGTTGCCGCTTTAGTTTGGCAAATTCATCAGTCCGGCTTGCCACCGGACGCTTCGCCACCTACATAGGAAGAGCGCATATTATACCTGGGATTATGATCCTCGGCGCGTTGTCATTTTTGACAACGCCCAGAGTCTCAGGGGCTACTATCTACACAGGGCGCATTCTATATGCAGAACTGTTAGAAGGTACATCATTTTGCGTACCCCAAAACCCATCAGTAAACTTCTGACGGCTTCATGCAATCCGCTCTCAGCGGATGAAATCCTTTCAATCACCGTACCCATTAACGCACGGTGATCTTCTGAGATAGACGCGCGCCCGAGCAGATCCTTCAGTTCCTTTGACCGTACACCAGTTGGTGCCGAACTTGTCCGATGGACTTTTTCGAAGGCCGGACGTGGAGGGCTTTGAGGGGACATATGACTGCCTTCTGGCCCCGCCGTATTCAGAGAAACCCTCCGCGACGACACCTCAGGGTCGCTTGCCTCGCATGACGGTACGGCAGGCGGGGGCGTTTCGCTCTCCATCATCTCCGGACGAAGATCCCCCGAAGATGAGCTCTGCTGAGAAGGGCTGAGATCCGAACTACAAGGTAAAACCTCGGTTATCTTCAGAAATAAAACAGGGGTGTCCCTTATTACAAAAATCCCCTCTCTACTTACGCTCGCCGGAGGGCTGATCCCCTTGGGGAAATAGTGCGGCTGGGGCATCTCCCGGCGCAGGACCCTCTGGCGAAGATTTCTTCCCCCGCTTTGAGGCCTTGGTCTCCGGATCTTCAGAAGCGGTCCTCTTCTCCCCCTGGATGGAGGGATTCTCGATCCCCCCTTTCTTGATAACCTCCTTCGCAGAGGCAGTAGCTTCCCTGTTCCCCCCTTCGCCTTCTCCCAAAGGTGCGGCCTCCAGCATCTTGGTTAACACGGGATCCGACATGATCTCAGGGAGGGGCGCCGGACACCATATCAGTTTTGCCTTCGCTATCCACTCCTGTTCAAGGGAAAACTCTTTTAAGGTCAAGTTTATGATAAATGTACGGATAGCGTGTCCGGGTACAGGGCTACTTACTTGAGTATCCGGGCGATTGCTGCTCAGACCTGCATCCTCGGTCAAGTCCGGACACATTCATTGTGATCCGAAGAACAATTGGTACATCTCCACGGGCGTCACGCCCATAAAATGCTGGAGAGCTCGTGGTCCCTCTGGATTAAACTCCCACAGGCGGAGGGGCGACGTTTGCAGGGCAGGAGGTGCCGAATCAGCATGACCTGTGCTACTACGACCAGATTGAAATCTCTCTCTAGGAGGTCTCGATACGGCCCTGCAACAGGGGCACTTCCTTGGACGGCCCCCGGTCAAGCCCTTTATTGAACCATGACGCCAGCCTCGGTGGAGGACCCGAGCAAAAGGTAGGCGGCACCATCCATTTGGTGCCCCTAGGAGCGGTGATATAGAACCACTCCTGTTTCCATAGGCTGAGCTCCTCTTGAAAAGAGCCCTCGGGCCATGGAGCGTCAGCATTCTTGATTATGACAGCCCCTCCGCACTCTGCCTGTTGCCCCTTGATCATCCTCGGCTCTACTTTGAAGGTCTTGAGCCACAATCCGAAGTGAGGGGTAGTGCGGAGGAAGGCTTCACATACAACGATGAACGATGAGATGTGGAGGATGGACTCCGGATCCAAGTCATGAAATTCCAGCCCATAATAAAACATGAGCCCCCTCACGAAGGGGTCCGTCAGGAAGCCTAACCCCCGAAGGAAGTGAGACACGAACACCACGCTCTCACCAGGCTTGGGAGTGGGAATAACCTGCCCTTGGGCAGGCAGCCTATTCAAAATTTCACCGGTTAGATACCGGGCGTCTCTCAACTTTATCACGTCTTCTTCCGTGATAGAGGAAGGCATCCACCGGCCTAGCAGGTCGGAGGCGGACATTCTCGAAGGTCCGAAGCGCCTGAATCTGGAGCTTTGGGTGTTGAAACTCGAGGAGAGGGGTGGATTCGATTGAGATTGAAAGAAAGGAGCGGGCCTTGGTCTCGTTATAAAGAGGTTGAATACCAAGAGCCCTCCCCGCGACCGTTCGGGACTCGCCTTCGATAGAGGAGGCGTGCCAACGGGCACGACTGGGTTACCCACGCCCGTATTAATGAGAATCCCGGAATAAGGGGACATGATCTCTGCTTTGACAAGACGTGCCAAAGAAAGCGCCTCGCTAAATGCGTTGAGGTGGGACGGTAAAAACGATTCGAATAAAGGCTTGGCCGTGGTGTGATGTCACGCCGCGAAATACGTCAGCAGATTGAATTTGTGGAAAGATTATTCTCTCTACGGTGGTATGTGGAACTTATTTTGCAGAGCCGGACACTATCCTTGTGTTCAAAATCTTCTATGAAGTATTCGAAGGAGGAACCCGGCTTGCAATGCCGAAGACAATATGCGCGCCGGACTCGTCGTCATTGAAGCCTGGTTCAGGGGCTACTGAGGGAGTCCTGGATTAGGGGGTGTCCGGATAGCCGGACTATAGCCTTTGGCCGGACTCCTGGACTATGAAGATACAAGATTGAAGACTTCGTCCCGTGTCTGGATGGGACTTTCCTTGGCGTGGAAGGCAAGCTTGGCGATACGAATATATAGATCTTCTACCATTGTAACCGACTCTGTGTAACCCTAACCCTCTTCGGTGTCTATATAAACCGGAGGGTTTTAGTCCGTAGGACGAACAACAATCATACCCTAGGCTAGCTTCTAGGGTTTAGCCTCTCTGATCTCGTGGTAGATCTACTCTTGTACTATCCATATCATCAATATCAATCAAGCAGGAGTAGAGTTTTACCTCCATCGAGAGGACCCGAACCTGGGTAAAAACATCGTGTTCCTTGTCTCCTGTTACCATCCGCCTAGACGCACAGTTCGGGACCCCCTACCCGAGATCCGCCGGTTTTGACACCGACACTCGACTTCGACTCCGAAGACATCGGCAGTATGGACGACGATGCAGGAGACGACCAAGAACCAGCGCCTACAGGGAACTGGAAGGCCACCTCGTCATATGACATATACATGGTGGACATCCCAAAAGAAGGGAATGGCGATGGAACAACGGAGGATGACCCCTCCGAGAAACAGCCTAAGCGCCGGCGTCAGCGGCGCCGCTCTAAATCCCGTCACAGCAAAAATGGTGATTCCGGCACTGGAGACAATAACACCCCGGACAGTGCCGAAGACAACCCCCTCCAGTAGGATTCAGCGCAAGAGGATGGAGAAGCCAGCCCTAACGATAGAGCGGCAGATAGAGAGGTAGAGGACGATAATTACATGCCTCCCTCCGAAGACGAGGCAAGCCTCGACGACGACGAATTTGTCATGCCTGAGGATCCCGACGAACAAGAGCGTTTAAAACGCAGGCTTATGGCCACAGCAAGCAGCCTCAAGAAAAAAGAGCAGCAGCTTAGAGCTGACCAGGACTTGCTAGCCGACAGATGGACTGAAGTCCTTGCGGCCGAAGAGTATGAACTCGAACGCCCCTCTAAGAGCTACCCAAAACGCAGGCTGCTACCCTGATTAGAGGAGGAAGCACCTAAACCGACATCACCAGTGCATGATACGGCCGATCGGCCACCTCGTGGCCGCGACAGAGAGGCCTCTCGGCCCTCCACTCAAGCCGCACCCCGGCGTCGCTCCAAGAGTACCAAGGCGCGGGGAAATTCGTCAGACCTGCGAGATATATTGGAGGACAAGGCAATTCAAAAAAGATCGATCTACGGATCGCGTGGGCGCCGCACGACACGTGATGATAACCGTCATCCCGGATACGGCAATTCCGGTCGGGCCGAACACAGTAGACAAAGCTCATTTGAGCTGCGTCGTGATATAGCCCAATACAGAGGCGCCACACACCCATTCTGCTTCATAGATGAAGTGATGGATCATCAAATCCCCGAGGGTTTCAAACCCATAAACATTGAATCATACGTCAGCACAGCAGATCCTGCGGTTTGGATCGAGGACTATATCCTTCATATCCACATGGCCCGCGGTGATGATCTACACGCCATCAAATACCTCCCACTCAAGCTTAAAGGACCAGCTCGGCATTGGCTTAACAGCTTTCCAGCAAAGTCAATTGGTTGTTGGGAAGACCTGGAAGCCGCATTCCTCGACAACTTCCAGGGCACCTATGTGTGACCACCGAACGCCGATGACCTAAGCCACATAATTCAGCAGCCAGAGGAATCGGCCAGACAATTCTGGACACGGTTCCTAACCAAGAAAAATCAAATCGTCGACTGTCCGGATGCAGAGGCCCTTGCAGCCTTCAAACACAACATCCGCGACGAGTGGCTTGCCCGACACCTAGGACAGGAAAAGCCGAAATCCATGGCAGCCCTCACAACACTCATGACCCGCTTTTGCATGGGAGAGGACAACTGGCTAGCTCGTAGTAACAACATGACCAAGAGCCTAGTTAATTCAGATACCAAGGACATCAATGGCAGGTCGCGTCACAACAAGCACAAGCGCCGCAATAACGGTGATAATGCTGAGGATACGGTAGTCAATGCCGGATTCAGAGGCTCCAAACCCGGTCAGCGGAAAAAGCCATTCAAAAGAAATACTCCGGGCCCGTCCAATTTGGACCAAATACTCGATCGCTCGTGCCAGATACACGGCACCCCCGAAAAACCAGCCAACCACACCAACAGGGATTGTTGGGTGTTCAAGAAGGCAGGCAAGTTAAATGCCAAAAACAATGACAAGGGGCTGCATAGCGATGAGGAGGAGGAGCCCCGGCCGCCGAACAATAGAGGACAGAAGGGCTTCCCCCCACAAGTGCGGACGGTGAACATGATATACGCAACCCACATACCCAAAAGGGAGCGAAAGCGTGCACTAAGGGACGTATATGCGATGGAGCCAGTCGCCCCAAAGTTCAACCCGTGGTCCTCCTGCCCGATCACTTTTGATCGAAGGGACCACCCCACTAGCATTGGTTCTAGACCCAATCATTGACGGATTTCACCTCACTAGAGTCCTGATGGACGGCTGCAGCAGCCTGAACCTGCTTTATCAGGACACAGTGCGCAAAATGGGCATAGACCCATCAAGGATTAAGCCCACAAAGACGACCTTTAAAGGCATCATACCAGGTGTAGAGGCCAACTGTACATGCTTAGTCACACTTGAAGTAGTGTTCGGATCCCCGGATAACTTCTGAAGCGAGGAGTTAATCTTCGACATAGTTCTGTTCTGCAGCGGCTATCACGCTCTACTCGGACGAACCGCATTTGCAAAGTTCAATGCGGTGCCGCACTACGCATACCTCAAGCTCAAGATGCTAGGCCCTCGAGGAGTTATTACGGTCAACGGAAACACCGAACGCTCTCTCCGAACGGAGGAGCATACGGCGGCCCTTGCGGCGGAAGTACAAAGCAGCCTCTCAAGGCAATTCTCGAGTCTGGCTATTAAATGTCCGGAGACCGTCAAGTGTTCCCGGAGTAACCTACAACAAGACCGCCTGGCACGTTCCGAGCACGCGTAGCAACGCGGCCCCAACCCCAGCCCTCGCGAAATTGCGAAACCAGTACTACGCGTACATAATTACGCTCTGGAAATACCATGGGCATAGGGGGAGGGGCACGACCACGGCATGCCCAAAATGCGGCTCAACCGCACTAGGGGCTCCCAACTCTGTCATTCTTTTTTCTTCTAACTTTCAGGACTCCGTTCTCCGGAAGCCCCGTTCGGCAATAGAATCGCCGAACACATGATGCAACAGACAGGGAAGCAGAAAGCTACGTCGAGTGTCCAGGTGGTCTCTATAATGAGCAGTATACTTGTTTCACATATCATCCCGCAGCTCGCCCCTGGAGGGGGACATGTCAAATAGTCCCGTCCTTTGCTTATCGAACTATTTGTATCATTCTGCTTTTACCACAGCCTTTTTGAATAAATAATACATAGCTTCTGCCTATTTTTGCATTCCTTTTTCTATCTATATATGTTCATTAATGACATGTTGCACCCGTACACTTTGGTACGGCCAAATACACCAGGGGCTTAAGTACCCCAAAATATGGTGTGATAAGTCCGAACACTTTCACAAGTGCGGCACCCCGAACTTATAGCATTATATGAATCGGCTCCGAATCATGTCTTGGGTCAATAGTTGGGTTTGCCCGGCTCCCATGTTTTGGTACCTTATGTTCCGTTATATCGGCTAAGGTAGCGCTGGGAGAACCACTACGATTGTGCCCCGGTTGAGCTGGGCTAAGCACCTCAGTGGAGAAAGCTAAAACTGACCGTCATGATAGGGCGAGAGCCGGTCGCTGTTCGAGAGGTTTTCGAGTCCCTAAATACTTATGCCGCTTAGAGCGAGGAGTCGGCTTTCTCCGGCGTAGGCGTGGATAGCGCCCCGAACTCGGTCTTCCGAGCACTAGGGGCTTCGCCGAAATTTAAAATTATAGAATTCTATTGCTAAGTGAGAGTGTTCAAGCATTATAGTCTGATTGCCTTGTTCGTTGTGTTGAGAGCCTCCCTCGAAGGACCCAAGAATGGGAAAAAGAGTGCTCAAGTTTATCCCGAACACCCCAGCACTCGTGGCATGGGGGCAGAAGCCGACGACTCGCCATCTCTCAAATTTCATAAACGGCCGCACAGAAGGTAATATTTTAAATTCAAAAGCGTTGCTTAACGCATATGAACAAGTTTTCAGCGTACGGGATAACAAATGCGAGTTTACTCAAAAATTACATCTTTAGAGCATTCATCCGCTATAAGGCGGGCACCCTTCAGGACGCCCTCGTAATACATCTCAGGCTTGCGATGCTCCTTGCCCGGTGGTGGTTCGTCCAACACAAGCTTCTCAGCGTCCATCTTGCCCCAGTGCACCTTAGCACGGGCAAGGGCCCTATGGGCACCTTCGGTGCAGACGGAGCGCTTGACGACTTCAATCCACGGACAGGCGTCCACCAGCCGCCTCACCAGCCCAAAGTAGCTCCCAGGCATGGCTTCCTTAGGCCACAGCCGAACTATGAGGCCCTTCATAGCCTGTTCGGCCACCTTATGGAGCTCGACCAGCTGCTTCAGCTGGTCGCTCAAGGGCACCGGGTGTCCGACCTCAACATACTGAGACCAGAACACCTTCTCCATCGAGCTCCCCTCCTCGACTCAGTAGAATGCGGCAGCATTGGACACACTGCAGGGCAGATCTGCGAATGCTCCTAGAGAGCTCCGGATTCGGGTAAATAACAGATAATTCACTTTCACGTGCTTGCTTTGCATAAAGAATGCCTTACCCGCCGCTATCTTCTTCATCGCCTCAATTTCCAGGAGGGCTTTTTGGGCTTCGGCCTTAGCAGATTTGGCGCTCTCAAGGGCCGAGGCGAGCTCGGACTCTCGAGTCTTTGAGTCACGCTCCAAACTCTCGTGTTTTTCAACGAGAGCCTGGAGCTCTTGCCGCACCTCCACCACCCGCGCCTCCTGCTTCTCTCGCTCGGTCTCTCCGCGGCCGCATTACTTTTGGCCTTTGATAGCGCTTCCTTCAGGGTCGCCACCTCGCTCGTGGCCCCTACAATACTCACGTTATTCCTGTCATTTTTTGCAACCACATCTTTTATATACTTCCATAAGGTATTACTTACCTTCCCTATCCTCGAGCTCGTTCTCGGACCGCTCAAGGCTTTGCTTCAGTGCATTGACCTTCGCAGTCAGTGCGGCAGAGGTCAGCAGCGCAGCCTGCATTCCCATATTGACATACCTATGTTAGACTCCTGCGTACATCTTTTAGATCCTCAGTTCGGCTTTTCTTTCCGAACACCAAACTGAGCATCAGGGGCTACTGTCTATGCGGTAATATTTTTACATATCTTAAATACAACCTCAAAGCCGTTTAGAAGGCTGGAACAGACTTCATTCAGCCTGCTCTTGGCGGACTGAACTTTCTGGATCACCACACTCATAACAGTGCGGTGCTCCACGTCGACGGAGGCGCTGTTAAGCGCCTCCAGCAAATTATCCGGTGCCTCCGGTTGGACGGAGGTCACCGGCATCGCAGTCTTGCCCTTCTTACGAAGGGGCCGCCTGCTGGACTCCGGAACCACTAAAGGTTCCGGTGCAGAGTCCGGCCCAGAGCCGGACTTAGAGCCCTTTGGGGTTTTATCCCCTTTGCGCCTAGAGTCTGGGAGGTTGCCTTGCGGTGTCTCCAGGACCACCTCCTCCTGGCTGGGCCCCTTTTGGGACTCTACCGTGGCATCGTCCGCATCGCGAGGAGAGGAGGCGAACGGAAGTAAAGTGCTGTTCACATCCGATGAACCCAATGAGCCGCTCGTTGAAGCGTCGAGCCCGTCCTTGGGTGGGCTGCATGGTTATATTCGGCGTTAGAAGATACTGTGCGACAAATGGAACGCCATGACATATTCTGTTGTCCGGACACTTACGATTTCGCCAGGGGCTTGGCCCTCGGTGGCCACTCCTCTTCGCCGTCGTCGGCGTTGGTGGAGTAGTCCGGAGGAAGGGTCCTTCCCTTCTTGGACCCTTCGGCCTCCCCAGTTGGGGCGGCCTTCCTTTTCTTCTCTTCCCCCGCTGGGAGAGAGGCCTCTTTTTCCTCCTCCTCGTCTTCACGGGAGGAGTCCGCCTCGGAGTCATCGGACGATGAGTCTGACACCACCTGGCGCCGGCCTTCTTCTTGGCGTTCTTCTCCAGCACCATGTGAGGTGCCGGAACCAGCAGCCCCATCTATCGGGCGTCCGATGGGTCTTTGGGCAAGGGAGCCGGTCAGTCAATCTGCCCGGACGTCTTCTACCAATGCTGTCAAAGGTAAGGGAGTTTAGATCCCGCATAGAGTCAAACTACGAAAAACAAGAGTCCCGTAAAGGGTAAAATAGCTTACCTCGTTGGCTTGATGCTGCGAGCAGAATCCGCGATCTTCGGTAGCGGATGCGGGAGCCTCGACACCCTTGAACAACACCTTCTAGGCATCTTCGTACGTAGTGTCGAAGAGCCTGCTCAAGGTTTGGTGCTGTGCCGGATCAAACTCCCACAAGCTGAAGGCCCGTTGTTGGCACGGGAGGATCCGGCGGATGAGATTGACCTGGACTAAGTTAACAAGCTTGAGCTTCTGGTTCACTAGGTTTTGGACGCAGGTCTGTAGTCCGGTCAGCTCTTCCGAATTACCCCGCGTCAGGCCCGTCTCCTTCCAGGAGGTGAGCCGTGTAGGGAAGCCAGATCGGAATTCCGGGGCCGCCGCCCATTTAGGGTCACGCGGCTCGGTGATGTTGAACCACCCCGATTGCCACCCCTTTATGGTCTCCACGAAGGAGCCCTCGAGCCATAGGACGTTGGACATCTTGCCCACCATGGCACCTCCGCACTCCGCTTGGCGGCCGCCCACTACCTTCGGCTTGACATTGAAGGTCTTCAGCCATAAGCCGAAGTGGGGCTGGATGCAGAGGAAGGCCTCACACACGACGATGAAGGCCGAGATGTTGAGGATGAAATTCAGGGCCAGGTCGTGGAAATCCAGGTCGTAGTAGAACATGAGCCACCGGACAAATGGGTGAAGTGGAAAACCTAGTCCGCGGAGGAAGTGGGTGAGGAACACTAACCTCTCATGGGGCCTAGGGGTGGGGATGAGCTGCCCCTTGTCGGGGAGCCGATATGCGATGTCGTTGGACAAGTATCCGGCCTTCCGCAGCTTTTTGATGTGCCCCTCCATGACGGAGGAGGCCATCCACTTGCCTCCAGCTCTGGACATGGCTGGAGAAGGTTGAGGAGAGATGTGCGGACTTGGGCGCTGGAGCTCGAGTGCGCGGAAATGGATGAGCAAAGGAGGAAGAAGGCGTGAGTGAAAAGGTGGATCCTTATCCCCTTATATGGGTGGACGAAGCTATGCGTCCCCACCAGCCTGGTAAAACTCGCTTATCTCCCAAGCACCGTAATCAATGGCGCGGTTGGGTTACCCACGCCCGTATTGATGAGGATCCCAGAATTAGGGTACATGATCTCTGCTTTGACAAGACGTGTCAAGGAAACCGCCTCGCAAAACGCGCTGAGGTGGGACAGTAAAAACGATTCGAATAAAGGCTTGGCCGTGGTGTGATGTCACTCCGCGGAATACGTCAGCAGATTGAATTTGTGTAAATATTATTCTCTCTAAGGTGTATGTGGAACTTATTTTGCAGAGCCGGACACTATCCTTGTGTTCAAAATCTTCTATGAAGTATTCGGAGGAGGAACCCGCCTTGCAATGCCGAAGACAATATGCGCGCCGGACTCGTCGTCATTGAAGCCTAGTTCAGGGGCTACTGAGGGAGTCCTGGATTAGGGGGTGTCTGGATGGCCGGACTATAGCCTTTGGCCGGACACCTGGACTATGAAGATACAAGATTGAAGACTTCGTCCCGTGTCCGGATGGGACTTTCCTTGGCGTGGAAGGCAAGCTTGGCGATACGGATATGTAGATCTCCTACCATTGTAACCGACTCAGTGTAACCCTAACCCTCTTCGATGTCTATATAAACCAGAGGGTTTTAGTCTGTAGGACGAACAACAATCATACCATAGGCTAGCTTCTAGGGTTTAGCCTCTCTGATATCATGGTAGATCTACTCTTGTACTACCCATATCATCAATAATAATCAAGAAGGAGTAGGGTTTTACCTCCATCGAGAGGGCCCGAACCTGGGTAAAAACATTGTGTCCCTTGTCTCTTGTTACCATCCGCCTAGACACACAGTTCGGGACCCCCTACCCGAGATCCGCCGGTTTTGACGCCGACAACCGGCTTCACCCCTTTCTTCCTTGTATGTGGTGCCGAGGCTGTCATCCCAACTCATATTGAGTTCGACTCGCCTCGGGTGACCATGTACACGGAAGCAGAGGCCAAGGAAGCACAAGAAGACGGCGTTGACCTGCTGGAAGAAAGCCGGCTGTTAGCCCTCAGCCGGTCCGCCATCTACCAGCAGGGTTTGCCCCACTACCACAGCCGGAAGGTCAAGCCAAGAACCTTCCAAGAGGGTGACTTTGTGCTTCGGCTGATTCAGTGAACACCCGTCCAGCAGGAGCTCTCGGCCCCTTGGGAAGGCACTTCGTCATCAGCAGAGCATTGGGAAACGACTCCTACAACCTGATCGATGCACAGAAGCCGAAGGCACGATAGAGAGATGATTCCGGCAAGGAGTCGGAATGACCATGGAACGCCAACCTCCTCCGAAGATTTTACAGTTAAAATGCAGTATGTATCACGCTACCTTTTGTACAGAGTACGAGACAATAGGCCCACCGAGGAGCACTCGGGGACTACCATCTTTTATCTATGAACGAGTATCATGCTTATGATTATGTCACTACATTCATTCTTCTCGTCCGGCACCAGGTTCGACCAGGCGGCCCGGGGACTTGCCGCCTTGAGTTATATTCAAGTTCTACCTGCAGTCAGACAAGTAGTGTGCCGGCACCCAAGCCCTCTCTTGTCGAAAGTCGCAGCTCGAAGAATCGGCTGTCCGGCTGGCAAGAGTCAAAGGCAGGAAAGGATGCCCACATGAAAAACGGCTAAGGACTAACGAACTTATATAACAAAAGCCGGCTTCCTCCCATCGCCGACTGGCTACCGGAGCAGCCGGCCGGCCGGCTTCCCGTTCACCTTGCCACAATCTAAGAAAGCTCAAGTACTTGTCTTCCCAAAAATGGCCAAGTTCCTCCCCAGCCACAGACCGCAGAGCAGCTGACCGGCTGGGAAGGCGGCGACCAAGGGAAGGCGGCAAAGGAAACAACCTAAGGATAAAAAGCAAATACGAATGGAAGCCAAACACATGCATAATTATATTTACGCAAAAAGCCTTCGAAAGGCCGGCATTAAACATAGTTTGAATACACCCCAGTGGGTGGAACTGCGTGAATTTAATAAATAGCTGTTCAAAGAGTAACAACAGGAAAGCAAGGACGGCAGATCAGGCCAAGGGAACGACAGGCGAGTCGGGCAGGTCGGTAGAGGCGGCAGTGCTGGCCGGAGGAGTGGCCGACTGGCGGGTCTCGGCTTAATCATCACCTCTGGCAGACGGCGCGCTCGTGCGCGCCTTGTTGCTGGAGGCACGATCAGGCTGAAGCTGGTTGGTCGCTTCGCCGTTGGGCACGACGTCTTCGCCACCCTCCCCCTCTTCATCTTCGCCTTCATCGCTGGAAGCAATCTCCTCCGCCGAGACCTCACCTTCCGCCGGGTTCAGCCCGAACCACTCCTCCGGCTGGGCGACACCGTTGTCATCCACCTCAGGAGCAAAAGCGCTGGTGTCAGTATGGTCAGCGATTGCAGAGGCACGCTGGATGATAGCCGGCCGCACCGCCACCAGCTCCTAGTCGGCCTCCTGCCGCCAGGTGCTCAGCTGGGCTAAGCTCAGCCCAGGATACCAGGCTCAGACGAACTCTAGCGCCCGCTTGGCGCTAGACCGAGCGGCGGAAGCCTTCCAAGCCTCGAAGCGGCCGACTGCAAACTCCAACCAGTCGGCAGTCTGACTGGGGGTGTGGGGAACCGCCTCGCCGGGCCAGAGGGCGGTCAACACTTGCGCCCCGGCATGCTGAAGGCGGTGGAGCATGCGGTGAGCCGGTTGCAGGCGGGGCTGGGTCGCCAAAAGCTGCTCCCCAAGTGTCCGGCTGGCATCTGGCGCGATCTCGACCCCTGCCTGCCGGCGTGCCTCGCGGTGGGCCTCGATGGCTTGGGTGGCGGCGACGGAGTAACCGGGATCGTAGTCTGCATGAAGAGCAAAGGAGCAGCACAAAATCAGAAGATAAACAAGAGGGCAAGGGGCAAGCAAAGGGGCGAAGAGGAAGGTGGCTTACCGTCGATCAGATCCTCAAACCGTCCATAGCCCTCGCTCGGCGCCTGCTTCGCCTCAGCCCAGCCTGCCGCCTCGGTCTCGTACTCGGCTTTAAGGGCGGCCTCGCTGTCCTGCGCCTTCTTCAAGGCCGCCTTATGGCTCTCCTCCTGGTCGGGCAGTTTCTTGTCCAGGCAGTCATGTTCCTGGGCCAAGGCGGTGCACTCAGACTCCTTGGCACGAAGGGCGGTCTAGGCCGCGCCTAACTGCTCCCTCAAGTCGGCGTTGGCCCCTGCAAGCATGGAGAAAAAGAAAAAAGCAATAAGGAAGAAGTCGCCAGGAAAGATCCGACCTGACTGCTCAGCAGTCGGCCCGAATCTCGGGGACTACACCCAGTGGGTGCGCTAATGCGCCCCCATGTCAGATAAAAGAAACGAAGCACTCACTCCGGCAATAAGTCAGGTCGGCGGCCTTCTGGCTCAGCTCCTGGGTCTGGGAGTTAAAGGCAGCTGCACGGAGATTATGATACTCCTCGAAATCAGAAGGGGTGCGAATGAGAATAAGATAGCCGCCAAGGCCTACTAAAAGTTCCAAGCCGCCTGCTCAGCAGCCGCCTCGGAACTCGGGGAGTACACCCAGTGGGTGCGCTAACGCGCTGCCACAGAAGAAATCAAGAAAGCAATCGATCAAGGCTAGAGGACTCACCCGGATGACCGCTCGCGTCGTGAGAAACTCTTGGGTGTACCGTTTCAGCGAGGCGGCCTAGGCCTGAAGCCGACTCCGGACCTCCTGTGCCGCCACGTTCAGCTCGGCCGTTCCACCACTTGGCGTCCACTCGGACATGCTGGCGCTGGCCGCCTCCAGATCCTGAGCCGTCGAGCTGGCGCCCGCAGCTCTCTGCGGCTCCGGCGCCGAGGGCGCCGCTCCCGCACGCCGGCGAGGCGGCGACTGCACCACAAGATCCGCCCCCATCGCCGACTCGCCCCTAGCCGGCTGCTTGAGCGGCGAAGCAGGTCGGCCGCCTTGGCCCGTTCCAGTCGGCGCCGACTGTGGCGCCTCCTCTAGGATGATCACGTCGTCCTCCCTCCTCTCCATCGCCGGCCGGTCGCGGTCGGCTTCCTCCGACGGGGGCACGGGGATGTTGGGAGCCACGGCGCGGAGGTGAATGACGAGTTGCGGAGGCTGATTGCGCAGGGCCTCCGCCTCCCTTTCCGCGGCCGCGGCCTCTGCCAGAGCCTTGGCCGTCGCGTCGGCTTGCACCTCGGCCAACTTCTCCTTCGCCTCCTGGGCGGCCCTCTGCTCCTCCACTTCCCGCTCCTCCCGCGCCTCCTGCGCGTTCCGCTCCGTTGCTCCATGAGGTCGGCGCGGGGATCCACGCGGTGGGAGCTCGAATACCCTCCCGTCGGTCCGACTATGGAGGCGGCAGGAACCCATTCGAGGGAAAGCGGCGCCCTGATCGGCAAATCAAGAAGAAGGCTCAGAAGAGCCTCAACCAAAGAAGACAATAAAAAAGCACGAGACATTCAACACTTACGCCGAGACCGCCTGCGGCTGCTTCACCACCTTGCAGAAGCGGGCCGCCTTCGCGGCCGCCTCGTCCTGCTTGGTTGCCGCCGTGGAAGCCTTGGGCTTCTTCGGCCGGCTGCCGAAGAGAGTCGGCGTGGCCCGACATTTTTGCGCGCCATCCTGAGCAGCCGGCGCGGCAGAAGGTCCCGCGCCTTGGCGATCGGCCGCCGGCTGGCGACGCGGGATGGCCTCGGCTTCATCGTTGTCCGTCCAGTCCCCGAAGCCGGCCGCGAGCTCGGGGCCGCCTGCCTCTCCACCAGCTCCGACAACGGCGTCGACCATGGCGGCCGCCCCCAGATCTGGGTCGTCGGGGTCGTCCACCGTGCGGTCGGCCATAAATTGGTGCTCCGGCCCTGTGGCCCCGGCCGCCGGTCGAAGAAGGGGGGTCTGCTCAAGACAAGCCGGCTAGTCAAGAGTCGTCCGTCACGAACCCCGCAACAAGAGAAGAAGAAAAGAAGGGAAACTCACCACAGGCGGGGGATCAGCCCGAAAATACGGTGCCTTGCCGTACTGCCACTCCTCGGTGAGCTTGCAGTTGGAGATGTAGATCACCATGTAAGATACCTCATCACGAGGCATCTCCTTGGTGCTCAGCCGGCATGGGTCGAAGCGGCCGCTCATCTGGCAGAACATGTGCGGCCGGCCTTGGAGCGGGACCACCCAGCGCTACACGAAGGCGGCGACAAGGTCAGCCCCGACCAAGCCCTCCGATTGGACCATCACCCGGAGCCGGGTGACAGCAGCGTTCCCAGCCAGGGAGAGCGACCTGGCTCGGTAGGACCAAGACGGCTGCCTCCCAGCCGGCGGGCCGGCTACATAAGCCGGCAAATTCACGAAGTCGTCTTGCGGGGCGACGTTCTTCACGTAGAAGTATGATTGCTGCCAGAGATTCACCGACTTAATCAGTGGGATAGGCGGAGACGGGTTGTTGTCGGCTGACCTCCGCATGGCGATGAAGGCGCCACAAGGGGCGGTCATGCCCGCGGAGACGGTGCCGAGCTTGCACTGAAAAAACTCCCCCCAGAGCTCAAGGGTCGGGAGGACGCCAAGAAAACCTTCGCATAGAGTGACGAAGGCGGACAACAGCATCACCGTGTTGGGGGTGAGATGATGCGGCTGGAGACGGTAGAATTTGAGGAAGGAGGGGAAGAACCCGCTCGCCGGCAGGCCGAGGCCGCGTAGGCAGTGTGAGCGGAAGATGACCCGCTCGCCCTCCTCCGGCGCCGGCGAGACCTCCGTCTCCGATGCGAGGCGAGTCTTCACGTAGCCCTCGCCCGGCAGCCACCGCGTCTTGCGAAGCCAGTCAATGTGGTCCTCGTGGACGTTGGAACCATCCCAAGAGCTAGATAGAGCCATGGGAGCGAGGAGGAAGCGAGAGAGGCGCGGCGGCGGAGGACGCACAACCACGCTGCGGTGGAGCTACGGCGAACCAAGAAGGTCGACGGCGAAATGGCGCGGCGGTGAGGCGCTACGGCGGCGGAGGAAAGGAGAAGGAAGTATAAGGAAAGGTGGAGCGAGGGCGAGCGTGCAAGCGTCTGCCGCTCCCCCTCCTTCCCCTACTTATAGGCCCGCGCGGCGGAGCAAAGGAGGCGAGGCATGGGGGACGTGGGATTAACTGCGCCCACTCCCCCACGTCCCGCGATTATTGCGCCCCAAAGGCGTGCTGAAACCGCCGCAGGAAGGCGAGCGGTCCGTTCGGGCCATAGAGGATCTGCACATGGGCCGAGGCCTAGGTATGGCGGGCCCCGGCCTGCGGCAACGTCCCGTTGCTCGCGTCGGTTGGCATGCCTTTTTTGCCGCGTGGCGCGCGGCATGGCGCGCGGTCAATGCGCAATTCGGCTCGCGTTCTCACCTTCAAGATGTAGAGCTTCCCGAAGACGACACACCCGCTCAAAGCTGGCTCCTAGCTGCCGACCCCTCAGGATAGGAAGCTGATCGAGCTTCTCGTCCTCTCTTCAGCCTCGAAGCTCAACCAGCTTCGGGGACTACTGTCGGAGTAAATGACCACGGGTAGCCTAGCCGGCTCCCCCTGGGACTTCTGAAAAAATTATGAGTCAATCAAGCCCTCCAACATCCAAGACGCTGGGCCGCCTTCCCCTGGCCGGCTGTCTCTCAGGCCGGCTACCGGGAGGCGGCCCGGCCCTAAAACCTACAGGAAGAAAGCCACAAGAGGGCCGACTCCCAAAGAGCCGGCCACCAGAGGGCTGACTCCGCGAAGCCGGCCGCGAGAAGGCCGACTCCGAGAAGCCAGCCCCCCCAGCTGGCGGCCAAGGCCGCACCCTCAGAATCTGCACCCACATAACGGTGATGAGACGGGGTGTGGCTATAGTGAAGCCTGTCACCCCCACATCCCGGAGCGCGCATGGCCACAGTGCGCCGTACGGGGCGGCCATCACTCGTCCGGCGCGACACTGTTGCCATGTTAACCATGATGTCACCACGACAGGTTGTCAGTACGGCCTGCATGCGGCGGGCCCCTACGGTCTGAGAGATGCCCGAAGGTGGCCCGGCCTCCTCCAGTCGGCCTGAGATATGGCCGGCTTCCCGTAGCCGGCTTGCTCCCTCCCTCGAAGGAGGCGCCTCATTAAGGAGACAAGACGAGGTAAGGCTACAGTGATCGCCGCCAAAGCGGCGGCACTGTAGGCATGCTTACCTCGACAAAGCCCTCGTCATCAGGGTTGAGGCAACAGTAACCAGCCCCCGACAAGGCTCTCAGCGGTGGGGCCAGCTTGTCGACCAAGAAGCCGGCAGTCGGCGGGCCCCATCGGCCGGCGGAGAAGCCGGCGAACATAGACACTGACGGCTAGGGCCCGCGCCTAGCCGAATTACCATTGTACCCCTGGGGGTAGGCTTATATAAACCCCCAGAGCACCCATGCAAAGGGTTGATCTATTAGAGTTTTAGACACCACATAGAGAGAAGAGGAGAGCTAGCCGTGCCCTTCTTCTTCCTCTCGCCGAACAGCTCAAGGAGCCTCTTGTAGCCACTTGTTCATCTAGTGATCATGCGGAGACCCCGCAGAGCAGCAGTAGGGGTGTTATCTCCACGGAGAGCCCCGAAGCTGGGTAAGATTCGCCGGCGTGCATGTCTTCGCCTCATCCCGTTTCCAGGCACCGGCGACGTCTTATTGGCTCCCACAATGATAAACCACCCGTTGGCATATGTCGCACCTACCACCCGACAATCATTCTGGACATGGAATGGTTGAAAACAAATACCGCTTCTAGCATTTGCGCCACTAAACCCGTCCATCTACTACATCCTTCCAGTAAGATAGTAAGCTACAATGCTCTTCTTGTTCATAATGCCGAAGCACAGATTTATTCCTTGAATGCGTAAAACGCTTATGCTCTTTGTGAGAATAGAAAACACTCCCTTCGTTTGTGATTTCCAAGATATCTTTCCAGGAGAACTACCCAGCCAATTACCTTGAACTTGCTGCAGATAAATTTGCACTGAAGTTGTGGCGGCATTTCCTTAGGTACTCGTTGCGAGATCTTCACCGATCATTAAAGTCTGAAGTATCTATTTACTAAGCTAGATCTGGATCTCTGTCAGCAGCGATGTATGGAAACAATCACAAAATATGACTACGGTATTTTTAAACCCCTAGCAATGCTAATATTATGGCTGATGCCCTGAGTCGCAAGTCTTAATGCAACAACCACATGGCTTATAAAGCTCAACCCTTGCACGATGATCTCACTTACAAGGAGCATCCGATGTGCGCTCTCGTTCAAGCTGAACGTCGCACCCGTCAGAGGGCTATCGAATTTCTTAAAATTCTGTGGTCAAATCATTCTGAAGATGAAGCCACTTGGGAATTCGAGGATCGTCTTCGAGATGAATACCCCGTTTCGTTTTCATTTACCTCCTAAAATGTCGGGACGAGATTTCTTGTAGTGGAGTAGAGTTGTAACGCCCGGATAATTAAGCTACAGTAATCCCCTATCAATGATGCCATGTCATCACTTTTACTGTTGCTAAATCCCGCCTAGATTCGAATCAAGTTCAACTTCAAATTTAAAATAAAGTCAAAAAATATTTCTTCAAACAGCGACACAAAATCGTTCGGTTGTAAATATTCACTAACGAATTGTCATGGATAAATAAATATCATTTGAGATATTTAGTTGCCCCTAGAATTTAAAACAGGTCCAAACAGCACCATACTAGCCCCATTTAAATGCAAACATAACTCAAATGAATTCAAATTTGCCCCAAACTTTTTGTACCAAACCAGTGCAATGCATAGTATTTATGTGACTACTTTCATGCATAGCAAAAATTGTTTGGTATGAAAACAAGCTGCAAAACAGAGCAGAAAATTGCAAAACGGAAGAAAAGGGTTAAAAACTATTGTCACTTGGCACTTTGGCCCAGCAGCCC
>NC_041385.1:824609465-824611614 GCF_002162155.2 Triticum dicoccoides
CCCCCTCGATCCACATCGTTCCCCCTCTTCTCTGGCTCAACCTTGAGCTCGAAAACCTTGAGCTCAACCTTGACTCGTCGTCGTTGTCGCGGCCATCGACATCTCCGGCGCGCGGGAGCACGTCCAAGAGGTCCTCCGCGGCTAGCTTCGTCCGTTCCAGGCACCAGCTCGAGCCGGGGCGCTGCGTTGCCGACGTCATCATCTTCTCCTCCGTTCGGCCGCCACAGCCACCCCTCCGGTCCACCCCGGCCTCCCCGAGCTCATCTACGGCTTCTCCGTGAGTACCTCCTCCGAATCCCCCTTCCTCCGCCTCGATCTGTCGCCGTTTAACCGACCCGACGCTCGGCCGCCATGGCCGGAGTTCCGCGTCCGCGCGCGCACAGCCACTCCTGGCCTGCTCGCGTTTCGCTTACTGCCGCTGCTTCCTCGCAGCCACTCGCCGCCGCCGCCGTCCAGCGCTCGCCCCGCCCTTGGCCTCGCCTCTACGTGGGCGGCGCGCCCGCAGCTACTGCTGCCCTGTGCCCCTGATGCTGCGTGCTGCTATAAGCCGCTCTACCTGCTTCTCCAGTTCTGCGTCTAAGCACCGTCGCTGCTGATGTTGCTTGCTGCTGCTCTGCGTGCCGCTGCTCAAGCTGCTGCCGCGCTAGCCCTGCCGCTGCTCCGCTTGCTGCTGTTGGTGGCCATGGCAAAGGCCATGGCCGTGGTGTGTGTGCAGCGTGTGTTGTGTGCAGTGTGTGTGGGGTGGCCGGCCGGCCGGCTCTCAGATTAGCTAATTAGTACCTCCTATTAGTTAGTCTAATTAGTGGTTAGGTATAGTGTAAACTAGATAATACCCTGCGCGTTGCTGCGGGGCATGTTACATGTATCTGATGCTATAATAGGTATATGAATATATGTGTAATTAGGGGTGCAGTTGGTTTGCCAGATAGATTTAGGTGACCACGGGTATATGCAACCGAGGGCTAGAAATGGCCATTTTTCTGCTTGGTTGAGAAGATAAGAAGTGGCTATAGGTAGCCAACTTTGTATTTTGTGTTGAAAGCATAAAAGATGGATAATTTGTTGAGATGACCTCTTCACTATGATATGGTACGTAACTGGTTCATAACAATCGCTTGAGAGTGCCAAATACATAGATTAGATGAAGGTGTAGGATACAGTCGCACATGCCCACTAAACACGTCGCACACATTCAGAGTCTGGGATTCATAAATTTGCACTGAAGTTGTGGCGGCATTTCCTTAGGTACTCGTTGCGAGATCTTCACCGATCATTAAAGTCTGAAGTATCTATTTACTAAGCTAGATCTGGATCTCTGTCAGCAGCGATGTATGGAAACAATCACAAAATATGACTACGGTATTTTTAAACCCCTAGCAATGCTAATATTATGGCTGATGCCCTGAGTCGCAAGTCTTAATGCAACAACCACATGGCTTATAAAGCTCAACCCTTGCACGATGATCTCACTTACAAGGAGCATCCGATGTGCGCTCTCGTTCAAGCTGAACGTCGCACCCGTCAGAGGGCTATCGAATTTCTTAAAATTCTGTGGTCAAATCATTCTGAAGATGAAGCCACTTGGGAATTCGAGGATCGTCTTCGAGATGAATACCCCGTTTCGTTTTCATTTACCTCCTAAAATGTCGGGACGAGATTTCTTGTAGTGGAGTAGAGTTGTAACGCCCGGATAATTAAGCTACAGTAATCCCCTATCAATGATGCCATGTCATCACTTTTACTGTTGCTAAATCCCGCCTAGATTCGAATCAAGTTCAACTTCAAATTTAAAATAAAGTCAAAAAATATTTCTTCAAACAGCGACACAAAATCGTTCGGTTGTAAATATTCACTAACGAATTGTCATGGATAAATAAATATCATTTGAGATATTTAGTTGCCCCTAGAATTTAAAACAGGTCCAAACAGCACCATACTAGCCCCATTTAAATGCAAACATAACTCAAATGAATTCAAATTTGCCCCAAACTTTTTGTACCAAACCAGTGCAATGCATAGTATTTATGTGACTACTTTCATGCATAGCAAAAATTGTTTGGTATGAAAACAAGCTGCAAAACAGAGCAGAAAATTGCAAAACGGAAGAAAAGGGTTAAAAACTATTGTCACTTGGCACTTTGGCCCAGCA
>NC_041385.1:824611624-824628532 GCF_002162155.2 Triticum dicoccoides
CTTCTCTGGCTCAACCTTGAGCTCGAAAACCTTGAGCTCAACCTTGACTCGTCGTCGTTGTCGCGGCCATCGACATCTCCGGCGCGCGGGAGCACGTCCAAGAGGTCCTCCGCAGCTAGCTTCGTCCGTTCCAGGCACCAGCTCGAGCCGGGGCGCTGCGTTGCCGACGTCATCATCTTCTCCTCCGTTCGGCCGCCACAGCCACCCCTCCGGTCCACCCCGGCCTCCCCGAGCTCATCTACGGCTTCTCCGTGAGTACCTCTTCCGAATCCCCCTTCCTCCGCCTCGATCTGTCGCCGTTTAACCGACCCGACGCTCGGCCGCCATGGCCGGAGTTCGGCGTCCGCGCGCGCACAGCCACTCCTGGCCTGCTCGCGTTTCGCTTACTGCCGCTGCTTCCTCGCAGCCACTCGCCGCCGCCGCCGTCCAGCGCTCGCCCCGCCCTTGGCCTCGCCTCTACGTGGGCGGCGCGCCCGCAGCTACTGCTGCCCTGTGCCCCTGATGCTGCGTGCTGCTATAAGCCGCTCTACCTGCTTCTCCAGTTCTGCGTCTAAGCACCGTCGCTGCTGATGTTGCTTGCTGCTGCTCTGCGTGCCGCTGCTCAAGCTGCTGCCGCGCTAGCCCTGCCGCTGCTCCGCTTGCTGCTGTTGGTGGCCATGGCAAAGGCCATGGCCGTGGTGTGTGTGCAGCGTGTGTTGTGTGCAGTGTGTGTGGGGTGGCCGGCCGGCCGGCTCTCAGATTAGCTAATTAGTACCTCCTATTAGTTAGTCTAATTAGTGGTTAGGTATAGTGTAAACTAGATAATACCCTGCGCATTGCTGCGGGGCATGTTACATGTATCTGATGCTATAATAGGTATATGAATATATGTGTAATTAGGGGTGCACTTGGTTTGCCAGATAGATTTAGGTGACCACGGGTATATGCAACCGAGGGCTAGAAATGGCCATTTTTCTGCTTGGTTGAGAAGATAAGAAGTGGCTATAGGTAGCCAACTTTGTATTTTGTGTTGAAAGCATAAAAGATGGATAATTTGTTGAGATGACCTCTTCACTATGATATGGTACGTAACTCGTTCATAACAATCGCTTGAGAGTGCCAAATACATAGATTAGATGAAGGTGTAGGATACAGTCGCACATGCCCACTAAACACGTCGCACACATTCAGAGTCTGGGATTCATAATCTGTTGATTCTTCATAAAAAATTAACAGAGAGAAAGTTAATTCAGACAGGAGAAATAGAAATTTATGGAGAGTACATCGCCGCCTAGCTCCTGACCGTGGCCTCACTATCGTGCACCTGTAATCAAAGGAGAAAAAATAGTACAATGCCCTGCAATCAAAAGGAAGGGATTAATGGCTGGAGGAATGGATGGATCATGCACGTACGGTTTATCTTGTTTTTCTCAGGCTAGAAATGGAAGCCGGTGCGCTGCCACTGGAGCATGCTTTGCTCCAGGGGATCCCGTCAGCGTCGGCGCCGAGGAACCCCATCTCATCCGCGCGCCGCCCCGGAGGTCTTCTCCGACATGCCGGCTTCCCTGCCCAGACTCCGCGCCGTCTCCGCCAGTCGCAGCATGTCCGCCGCCACATCGCCGCCCACCACCTGCACCACCACGCACACGCACCACCTCGCCCCCGCTCCGGCGCTCCTCCATGGGGTCGGAGTCATAGTAGCCGGAAACAGGGAACGGTAGTCCGTCCCTCGATCCCGATTCATCGACCCGGAATCGGATTCGGGAACGAGGTCGGATTCGGCACGATTCGATGAAGATTCGGCGTCCCCGCGGCCTGCTCCTCGATTCAGGTTCTAGGATCCAACAGCCAAAATGCGAGGCATAATTTACTCACGTTTCGATTCTTTTCTCAAGGACTCTTCGTTCTTCCTCCAATCCATTAATTCCAAGGGGTCCATTAACAGCAAGGAATGCTGACCGTGAGGGAGTCGTCGTTTTTCAGGAACTGCGTTCCTCGACCCATGGTACCGTACCGGGTTCATCGTATCCAAACAGATTGGATCGCGTCCCCGCTATAAAAAAATCGTTCGAGAGATGTATACCCTCGTTGTACCCTATTTTTTCCAACCACCGACTCTCGTCCCTCGTTCCCGTTCCTCGTTCCCACCGTACCGGAAACATGGCAACTATGGGTCGGACGGGGCCAACGGCGGATGCGCGTACGGCAGCGCTAATGGCCCGGGACTCCATTGACGATGATCTTCGAGAAAAATAATATGAACCGATTCCGGCGGATCGACCGACGGGTGGACCGAATGGATAGGCATGGCTCGATCCCCCGGCGAGCGCGATTTACAGTTGGAGACTCACTTGGATCCTGTGCTGCCGCTCTCCATGCTATTGTGTAGCCGCCGCCTCCGCCGGCCGATTCCCTCCGGACGCCGCTACATCCCGATCTACGGAGGGGAGAAGCCGGGTTTGAAGCAGACTACAGAAGCCACCATTCTCATATAGCAGTATATAGTACATCGGGGTGAGGATGTAAAGGGAATTTTGATTTCTAGACTTGAAGTCCAATTGAGTAGAGACTTATTGATTCACGGAAGATGAAAGGAACAATCAGGATAGGGAACGACACAGTTATTTCAATAAAAAATTAAGTCAAAGTGGCTTTTGATCTGTTCGAGTGGGTAGAATTGGAGGAGACAGAGAATTGAAGAGAGGACGTACAGCCCAGCCATAATAACAAATCGGGAAGGCAGCCACAAATTTAAATCACCGGGGAGTAGAGCAAAAGAGGATGACATGGAGGCACGAAGAAAATTATTTGGGATCATAGATGACGTGGCTGTATGCGAGTGATTGCTTAGGTGGATAGCTTGCATATTAAAAGAAATAAGGTAGTGGGGATGAACTATTTAGGTATTATAGATGACAGGTAGAACCCCTCTAAATATCCACTTAAAAAGAAAATGCAAAATATGTGTGAATGACACCTGGGCCCCTTCTACAGTTTTGACCAGTCAACAGCCAAACAGTTGACTGTTGACTGGATTGTTGACTGAGTCAACTGGGACCCCCTAGACCTACTGTCAGCCTCAGGTGGCCCTGCAGTGTGCACTCTGCTGAGTGCACATAGCAATTTCACCTTTTATTTCGGATTAATAATAATTTCGTAATATTGTTTAAACTTCGAAAATTCATAGAAAATAATCTGTAACTCGGATGAAAATGTTTTGTACATGAAAGTTGCTTAGAATTTCGAGACGAATCCGAATAAGCGGTCCGTTCGTCTGCCATGTGCCCCTAGCATAGCGAACATGCAACCGTCCCCCTTCGTTTCATCTGTCCAAAAATGACAAACACCGGGAAAACATTCCCGGATGTTTTCCCGCTTCGCCAATATCATGTAGCACTGTGTTAGAACACCCCTAGCATCGCTTATTGTCATGTTATGCATTTGTGTGCTTTGTTTTTACTTTTTGTTCCCACTCTTCTTCTCCCATAGACCCCGAGACCGCTGCTGATGCCACTGTGATCGACTATGTCAACGATGACCCTTGTTCCCTCTCAGCGGAGCTTCCAGGCGAGCCCCCCCCCTTTGACATCCCGATACCACCCATTCCATTCTCTCATGCTTGCATTAGATTTTGCTACTCTAACTGATTGCTCCTATTCTGATGCATAGCCTGCTTTTGTACCTGCTGTTGTATCCTACCTGGTCATCCTTACACTACAAGAAAAAGACACATCCATGACATTTTGGGTCGACCAATTTTTTTCTGTCATACTTATGACACTTCTATGATGATAATTGTGACAAAACCCGGTATCATCATAGATGTGGTGGGCTCCTACTTCTATGACAAAAAATCATGACAGAAAATGGGCTTTACGTCCTAGGCGGGCCGGAGACGCAGCTGCATGACATTCTTTGAGCCGTCCATGATAGAAAAAGCTATGGTAGAAGCGAGGGCGAGGAAAATTTCGGGGAGTTCCTGGTTACGGTGGGTGGTCGGGGCCGAGCGATGCGCGTTTCTCTCGTACACGTACGCGCGTGTGTGCGAGGCGTTGGCGCTAACTGAACCCGAGCGAGGCATTGGGCTCTAACTGAACCAGAGCGATTGCACTGCAGGCTACGCGTTACTGAACCCGAGCAATCGACTGATGGCTGTTAACTGAAGCCGATCGATGCTGCCTCTCGATGAACAGTGAGCGTCGTGGGGGGGGGGGATGAATAGTGAGCGGTGGGGATGGATGAACAGGACCCCATGGCGTTGCCTCAGGATGAACAGGACCCCGATCGATCGAGTCGGTTGGGGCTGGATGACCAGGACCCCGTGGAGGGCTGGATGAACAGGACGACCCCGTGGAGGGCTGGATGAACAGTAGACGATGGAGGGGTTCCTATGGAGGGGTGGTTGAACAGTAGCGGTGGAGCAGCGCGGGGTGGAGGCTGGATGAAGAGGAGCCCGTGGAGGCTGGAGGAGGTCGACGGTGGATGAACAGTAGCCTATGGAGGCTGGAGGAGGTCGACGGTGGAGATGAACAGTATCCCGTGGAGTCCCGTTTTGCGGTACGCCACACCCCTGCTGATGAACAGGACCCCAGACGGTTAGCTCCCACGCGTTCCGTTGCCTCCGGATGAACACGACGCATTCCGTTGCCTCCTCAAAAACACGACGCATTCCGTTGCCTCCCCATGAACAAGATGACGACGCAGTTTCTCCGTTCCGACCCAGCCATGTACACGAGCCCTGGCCGTAAGTATGCGCGAGTAGGCGTACGAGACCCCACCCGTATGTACACATACGTGGCCGTATTTTCTTTCTTGCACACTGGCCGCTGTACGTAGGTGTACATGCTAGGTGCGCGCCTCTACTACGACACATGCGCGCCTCTACATCGACCAGTATGTACGTACACGTTCGCGACCAGAATGACAACGCCACGTACGCTCGACCAGGTGGGTCCCGACTGTCAGGCACTTCCTTGCGTGCGAAGATGTAGCTGGTGGGTCCCAGCAGTCAGGTGGGCGAATCGTTTTTTTCGGACGCACTTCCTTGTATGCGAACATGTAGCTGGTGGGTCCCAGCAGTCAGGGGGAAACTTTTTTTTGCGAAATACAGTGGCCCATCCGCACTAAAAAAATACACTTCGTGATGATACGTGTTTGTCACAGTAGGTCGCATTTTCTGTCATGCATGTACATCCATGACGATTTTATGACAGAATCAAGATAGTCATACCTGTGTTGTCGTAGAAGTGTTCCATGACATTACCAAAATTATCATCATGGAGGTATCCACTTCCATGACGATAAATCCCGCCTCACAGAAGTGCTTTCGTCAAGGGTGACCGACACGTGGCAACCACCATAACGGAACGCCGTTAAGCTTTCGGGTCGGGTTTTGGATCCGATAACCCGTTAACAGCCTCGACCAATGGGGATTTTCCACGTGTAAAATCATCATTGGCTGGAGGAAATACGTGTCGGCTCATCATTGGGACAGATGTCAACCACTCATTGGACAGAAGGCGCCTATGATACGTTGACACGTGGCTCGGCCCAACAGAGGCCCATTGCTGTGAAAAGGCCGGCCCGTTTGACTTGTTCAAAAGGTGGCGGGCCGGCCCATGTAAAGCCTGTTAACGGCCTGTTCGCATATAGCCCATTTACAGCCCGCTTATCCAAGGCCCGTTGCGCCCTATCCGAATTAGGCCCAGTAGCGTCATCTGGGCCACCCAATATGATTCCAGCCCGTTTTCACTTCTGGCCCATGTATGGCCCATGACGTCCTTCGGCCCATATGAGGCCCTATGTAACTCTTGCCTATTACCGACCCGTGGTGAAACTGGCCCGTAATGAACAGTGTATCACTTTACACCCATTAACGGCCCATGGTGAAACTGGCCCGTAATGAATAGTCTATCACTTTATACCCATTAATGGCCCGTTACTCCGTTGCGCCGTTTTCGGCCCATGTTATCTTTCGGCCTTCTCAGAGCCCATTTATTCTTGGGCTCATTTCCAGCATACGTTTACTTATGGCCCGTTACTGTCATTTTTTGCTTGTGGGCCAAATTCAGCCCGTGGTTACAGTCGGCCTGTTTGTGGTTCGTTAATACGTTGGGCCATTTTCATAGCGTCATGAAATACGGCTTATTAACGATGGTCTGTTATGGTCGGCCCATGAACGGACGATTCCAAATCTAGCCCGTTTACGGCCATAACGCGACCTATTATTGGCCCACGTTATCATACTGCCCGTATAAGGCCCATTGATGATACGGCCCGAAGAAGGCCCATTATTTCTACGACCCGTAGAAGGCCCATTGTTTCTACGGCCCGTAGAAGACCCACTGTTTCTACGGCCCGTTGAAGGCCCACTATTTCTACGGCCCGTAGGAGGCCCAGTGTCACTACATTAAATATAAGCCCATGGTTATTGCAGCCTAGTTTTAAAAAATAGGTTATTGCAGCCACTAGCAAACCGCGAAAAAAGAACTGCAATGACTACAAGCAAACAAATAAACAAAACAACAAGGAAATAAGTAAGCAAGCAACTTACGCTAGGCTATCACGGCTATCACATATTACATCCGCTGGGCATCAAAGTTCGCCACCAGTGCAAATAAACACGCCGACAAAAGAATATACAAAACTGAGAGCACTTCAGAAGGCACTAGGCCTGGCAAGGTCGGGCCCCCAAACAGCTGAAGAAGCTGAGTATACCTCAGTTGTGTCAACGATAGATGCATCAACACTAGATTTAAGGCATGATGGTGCGCACGGCAGTCCTCTGATATCTTCATTGCATCTTTGACTTCAAGTCGGAGCTGAGCTGAAGCAAGCCTTTCCGCTTTAAGTTGAGATTGAAGAACTCGAACTGATTGAGGCAGTGACTGCACAGAGGTTGTCTCACATATGCTGGTGAGTAGCTTCAACTCACTGTCTTCATCAAGATAGGACCTTGGGGTCATCTCGCTGTCCTCAAGATGGTTTGGCTCACTATCTTCCCTAAAGTCCTGCCTGGCGTAAGAGATACGACTCTGAAAGAGAAACAAGGAGACACGTAACAGGTTTCAAAATTATATAAGAAAATAAATGGATCTGTTCTGCATAGGGAACATGTTTTTACAACTACAATTTGAAACTGGTAGTTGTTGCAAACATCCAATCAGATGTAAACAGCAAAGCAAACAGCAGTGGAGGAAATGAAGCCTATCCAAATCTATACTAGAACAAAGTTTGAAAGCTTGAGAAGGATGAACTTACATTATATGTTAACACGGGCTGGACAAAGCCCTTCTCCATGTTGATGGAAGGATAATTCCATAAATTCCCCAAAGAAAATTCTTTATAAGCATTGCCATTATTCTACATTTTGCAAAGAGTAAATATAGATCAAATAATATAGGAAGAAATAGAGGATAATGAAGCTCAGGTGCAGAGTGATGATACATAATCAAATAGCAATTAATTAAGTACAGCATTACAAGGCAAAAGGGAGAGAGGTACTGACAAGAGCAATGCAGAGCCCATTATTGTTTTGAGATCGTATGATCCTTTGAGCAAGGAGATTCATCTGAAATTAGTTTTCATACAAGAGAGAAGCTAAGGCACAAGCAGAAATTTAGGAGTTCAAATTTTGAATTGATATCATAGACAGTACCTGACGCTGGGCTCCCAGCAGTTCTAATAGGGGTTCCGCCACTAGAGTACGGGTAAAGTGTGGTACAGTTGGGCCTGTGTTTTCTGTGGCTGCTGATCTATCTGATTTAACATGTATAACTACCTTTTCCAAATACGTAGTTTGTACTCCTTGAGGATCTGCACTCACCCTCTTCCTTTTGGACATCTATTACGAAAGAACAACATTTGACTGGAAAAACATAGTGTGACGACACATGGAATAGGTACAGAAAAAGGATAGGTATGACATATAATCATACATGATGCTTAAACTAAGCAGATGGTGTAACAAAGTAGAAGTAATGCAAGAGGTCAGATGCAAAATATGTGTGACCAATACAACTTTGCAAAGTTAGAGCAAGCACCTTGATGGGTGAATAAGATAGGCCATCCTCCACCATGCCAAGTTTGTTAGCCAGTGGATCATTCTGCAATATTCCTCTCGTGCGCCCATTCTCATATTCATTTTGATAATGTTCAATATCTGACATGCATGAAAACATAAAAACAAGTGAGATTTTCTCTGTAACGCAGAAGTTATTCTAATCCAATACTGCCTCCTTGTAAACCCCTTTGTGCTATCTCTACAATTCTTTTAAAAGATGCCATGCATGCTGTAATTTGTTGTGTGCATTAATATAATGTGGCCTACTACTCAAAATATGAGATCTCCAGAAGTGATGACACTTCTCAGATGATAGCTTCAACATATAGTAAAGAAGAATCAGTCGACCTGACCTAACAGATTCAAAATATACTAAGGGAGAACAACTCGACCTGACCAGTCAACCGCAAGAGAAGAGTATCATCTTAAAGAAGAGCAGAAGAGCAAGCAGATTGAAGATATTACAATTCTTTCAATACAATGTCGGTTGGCCACCCATGATGAACCAGAGCGCACAGAGAAATACTATTCTTTCCGGTCTCTCCATATGTGGCTCACATGCATTTCGAAACTAAAGTAGGAACATTTAGCTCACCAATTAAACATCTCTCAGTTTTACTAATATCAGCAATAATATTAGATATGAATTTGTACAACTAAGCCTGTTTAGCTCGATGGGTGGAGCAGTGCTATTACGACACGAACCACATAGGCTTATTGTGGTCATCATAAAATGGGGAAAACATAAGCATGATGAGTACAGTGTTGACCGTGGCAGTGGGATGGCAGATCTAAAGCTGCAAACCGCGCAAAGGGTAGTTAGCAACCGATGTTTGCTTTGAAATAACAACTAAGATTTGGTATGGACAAGAAAGTACGGTCAACAAGTGACAAAGAAATGCAATTATGCTGTCTCTCTATATGTCGCGACATGCATTTGGAAACAAAAGTGGGACCTTTAGCTAACCAATTAAATGTGTTGGTTAACTAATATCAGTATCATATCACAATCATATTTGAACAACTAAGCTTTCGAATTCTGAGTGTTGTGTTGTTTAGTTTGAAGGGTGGAGTAATGCTAGTACGACAGAAAACACCTACGCAGATCATAGTAGAGTAGATAAAAGGGGAAAACCCTAAGCATCAAGAGAAAAATCAGGAAAGTGGAACTAGCTGGACAAGTGGGTGGCGCACATGCTTTTCGAAACGAATATAGGAACATTAGGTGACCAATTAAACGTTCTCTGTTTTAGTGATATGAGCATCATATCATATTCGTATTTCAACACGTAAGCTCTGGGTTGAGGTCTTGAGGAGCAGTGCTAGCACGACACGAAGCACCTACGATGATGCTAGTGAATATAAAGGGGGGAAACCATAAGCTTTACGAGTATAGTGCCCGTGCCATGGCGGATCTGAAGGTGTAAACCGGACAAAGCTACTTCGCAACCAATGTTTGCTTTCAACTAGCCACTACGATTTGGTACGGACAAGAAAAGTACAGTAAACAAATTACGATCTATTTTCTGGGTGAGATAAATAACTTAAGAACATATGGAAGAGTACCACCTCTCTTGCGACACCGTGTAGGCCTATGCTGATACGTTGAGGGTGTTGCGGGTGCGATGGCTGTCGGCGGCGGGGAAGAAGACTTTAGACGGCAGGCGGCTGGATTGGGGGATATATCTTGTTGCCGTGGACGAGGCGGTCGTAGAAGCAGCAATGGCAAGGTGGACGACGACACCGATGAAGTGAGAGGAGACGATGAAAGGATCCTGGTCCAACACCGTGGATGAGAGACGTCTATCTCTAGCAGTGGACGATGTGGTAGGGGTAGCCGCTCCGGCAAGGTGGAGGATGGGGTGGCGGACGAAGGAGGCTGGTCGCAGTGCGGAGGTTGTCGTGCCGCCGACGGTGTATGAATGGGGAAATGGAGGGGAGGGGGGATCTCATCTTTGGGACGCGCTTCTCTGAAATGGGGGAAAGTTACGAACTTATCCCCCGTTTAAAATTTCGGACATCGCATGGCTTGGGGATAGGACGGTAATCTCATATCTCCCAAATATTTGCCGGTAACTATTTCGGGCGAGGAGAGGGTGTTTTGCCGCCCACGGTTGGCGACCACGGTGTATGAACGGGGCTGACAGGTGGGGCAGTTGTGTCACGTCTGATGGAAGTTACACATCTGCCCCTATTTAAAATATTAGCCTACATCGATTTAGGACGAGGAGAGTTTGTTTTGCCGCCCACCGTGTATGAATGGGGAAATGGAGGATGAGACACATGTCTTTCGGATGAACTTGATTCAAATGTGTTTTGCCACCCACGTTTGGCACCCACCGTGTCTGAATGGGCTCAGAGGCCATCGTGTCATGTCTGATTGAAGTTACTAGTCTACCCTATCGACAGAGTGTAAATCCGGTCGATAAGGATGTCAAGTGTCAGGGGTAGACAGTAATTTCCACCTCGCAAACACTTGCTTCGGGCAGCCCACAAATTATAGTGGGTGTTTAGCCGCTTCGTTCAAAACTTGGGAGAATTAGCATATCCACAGACTGAATTCAAATCCAATTTGTATTCGATTACGAATATCCACAGATAATTATACGTTCTGTTATTTATTTCTTCCAAACCACAACAAAGATTTATTCCACCTTTATATATGATTATGATTTAGAAATGCCGTGATCTTCGAATTCAGTAGGTTGGATACACTCTGATTCAAACAGTTATTTCATCCAATACAATATGCTCACACGAAAAACAGTTTGCCTTATGTCAATCATACAAGTACTGAGGATTACCTCGCCTAAAAAATTCGGATCATTACAACACATGGACAACATAGGGGGTCTTGCAACATAATCCATTCAGAGACATGACAAAACATGGAAGTACAATAATCTAATGACAATTTCAACTGGTATCTAAAGAAGAACCGGGATTACATTGGGCTTCAGATAGCAGAAACAGCAGGACCTCCTCCGTCTTCAAATGCAACATTCTTACTTCCTCCAATTCTTGGGTTGCTTGTATAATGTGTGCCGCTAATTCCATAATTTCCAGCCTCAAGATAAAGATTACCTCATTCATGGCATCCACACCATCTCTTTCTGCCTCTAGTAGAGCCTCAAGCACTATAATATCTGTGCTCAGATTTCTCTCCGGCGGTGTTGCCTCTGAACTGCTACCATCTGGTAACATGGATGGCGCACTGCTTCCACAAATAGATTCTGGGGTTGTACATTGTGTCCTAGTGTGAACGGCATCCTGAAAGGTTTCCGCTGGACATAAGTAAGAGATAGTTATCGTATGATCCAGGCAGTAAGCTTACATGGTAAACGACGGACGAATTATTGCCAAGCATGGCAAACTATATTTAAATGGTTCGAAGCAACATCAGCCGAAAAGAAATTAAAATGGTAAGATGAAATAAGGGATGTAAGTGGCAAATAAACGTCATCCGCCAGTCCCATCTAGTTAGTTTTTGCTACCTCCCTAGTTCATTTTCCTCAAAAAACAAAAACTCTTTTGAACTATCATACCACTAATGGACTTTAATTGGGATTAAACGGGATCCAGTTGACATCCCTAGTTGAAAGGGAGTGTACAACCGCTATATTTAAGTTGCCAAGGCACTACTAGGGAAAAGCCTATACACAGAATCTTAGCAGCAGCGCGGTTCAAAATGGGGCGCTGCTGCTAACTAGTTGTAGCGCGTGTTACGTAAACTCGCTGCTGATAAGGATTTAGCAGTAGGGCGCTCGGCCAGAAATGCGCTGCTACAAATATCGACCGGCGGTGTTCGCCTAACTCTAAGTAGCAGTAGTGCGGTCGCAAGAACAGCGCTACTGCTAAGTATGTAGTAGTAGCGCGCTTTTTTCGAGATCGCTGCTGGTATGTTTCAAATTGCCACAATTTTTTGTCCCAGTTAGCAGTAGCGCCGTACCGCAAAGCGCGCTGCTGCTAAATACTTAGCTGCAGCGTGTTTTCGCTCCCGCGCTACTGCTAACCCGCACCAACCCAACACCTTTCCCCACCCGTCCCTCCCCTCCCCCTCCTCTTTTCCCTTCCCCCTACCTCCCCCTCCTCTCTTCCCTTCCCCCCTACCTCCACCACATGCTCCCACTCTCACTCTTCTTCTTCTCCTCAATACTTCTCCCCCATTACTCTCTCTCTTCTATCCACCTTTCTCTCTTTTCATTACTCCTACATAACTAAACCACCTCCATTAATGCATCTCCTTTCTCTTTTTCCTTCCCCCTCCACTAGTTGAAGTTGTCTCCTGCCAAATTAGGTAGCTAGGTAGATGTAGGATTTAGTTAAGTGACCTATTTGCCCCCTGACTAGATCTATCTTTGTCAAGAAGAGCTTTGTGCACTTTTGATCTTCCTACAACATCATCTCCACCATGTGCTCGATCTCGATCGAGATAGAGGTGATGAAAATTTCATGCTTGCAAAATGGAAATGTGTTTATGTGTGTGTGATATGTTTGTGGAAATTGTGTGTGTGGCATGAGTTGACGCCGCCAAATTGTGCTTTTGAGCTGCCTATGTTTTGCCGAAATGTCGATTTATTTCCGTTTCGGCGAATTCCGGGCAAACTCTAGATCCATATATGTCCTATTTTTAGGGAAGGTCATGCCAAAAAATTTTATGACTTTGATGCATGCATGCATTTTTATAATCAATTTTTTTATTATTACCGTGCAGAGTTGACGATGGTTAGTGGAACGATGGTGGACAGGTGGTTGCGGTCGGCGGTGCAGGACATGAAAGAAAATAACCGGACAGAGGTTTTATGTCCGTGTCGAAAATGCAAAGGAATAGTTTGGCTAGACCCCCATGACGATGGTCGTGTCGAAGCGCACCTGCTCATGACTGGTTTCATGGATGGCTATACTCGGTGGATAATTGAAGATGAGGATGATGATGTTGAGGATGCCGACGGGGCAGGCAATGATGACACGGGGCAAGACGAAGAGATGATCGATAATGGCGGCGGGGAAGAGGCCGGACATGGCGGCGAAGAAGGGGCCAGACATGGCGGAGGAGAAGGGGCCGGACATGGCGGCGGAGAGAACGACATGGACTCCACGCAGCAGAGTTCGTCGGTACTAAGTTCAATTGTGTGGGACCCTCATGTTCAAGCATTGCTTCGCAAGGAGACGAGTACTGAGAGAGCTGCTTCTAGAGAGGAGGCTAAGCTGGAGCAACTGGTGGTAGACTCGAACACTCCATTGTATGATGGTTGCAATCCTGAGGTGATCCGGTTGAGTTTCACGCTCCAACTCCTGAAGACGAAGGCTAAAAACAAATGGACCGACACTAGCCTCGATGAGCATCTCAAGTACCTAAAGGATGTTCTTCCGGCGGGTAATCTATGTCCTACTAGTGTTGATGAGGCCAAGAAGATCGTGTGCCCTCTTGATCTGCCACACGTTAGATACCATGCATGCATCAATGATTGCATAATTTATCGGAAGGAGCACACGGAAAAAACAAGCTGTCCGGTGTGCAATGCTTCTCGATACAAGAAGGCCGGGAAGAAATGTCCCCAGGAAGTTGTATGCTACTTACCGATCACTCCCCATCTCCAGAGGTATTTTGTAGATCCCAAGGAAGCAAAGCTAATGCGCTGGCACGTGGAGAGGAAGAAGCCCGACGATGGAGATGATCCGAAGCTGAGACACGTGAAGGATGGAAGCCAATGGAGAGCGTTGAACAGCTTCTATCAGTATTTTGAATGTGATGCAAGGAACATCGTGCTCGGCGCGTGTACCGATGGCATGAATCCGTTTGGCAACCAGAACACCAACCACAGTACATGGCCCGTGTTTGTATGGATGTACAACCTCCCCCCTGGTTGTGCATGAAATCGAAGTACATTCACATGAGCATGCTTATTCAAGGGCCGAAACAACCAGGAAATAATATTAATTTGTATCTGGGGCTACTTCAAGAGGAGTTAGACACGTTATGGAAAACACCGGCCAAGACATGGAACGCCAGCAAAGGTGAGTATTTCAACATGAGAGCCGCGCTGATCACGACAGTGCAGGACTATCTCGGTTACGGATATGTGGCAGGCCAGGTGTGCCATGGATATTGCGGATGCACGCGGTGCATGGATGATACAACGTCTCAGCAGCTAACGTCAAGGAAAGATGGCGGGTCTGGGAAAATCGTGTACATGGGGCATCGAAGATGGCTTGAACAGGACGACCCGTGGAGAAACCGTGGAGATCTATTCAATGGTCACGCTGAGCATCGAGGACCTCCACGTAAGCGGAGCGGTGCCGAAATCGATGAGCTGTTGAAAAACTGGAAGGAGTGCCCCGTGCCGGGAAAGACGATGAGAAAGGCGCCGGAGCCGCTGCTGAAGGTATGGAAGACGAGGTCTGTGTTCTGGGACTTGGAGTACTGGCACAAACTCGATACACCTCATTGCCTTGATCAAATGCATATCTGTAAGAATGTCCTTGAGAGCTTGTTCGCAACACTGATGAACATGCCGGATAAGACCAAGGATGGGCCGAAGGCAAGAAAAGGCTTGCAAGATTTGAAAATCAGGGAAGATCTTCACATGCCACTCCGTAAAATGTCAGACGAGACAGAGACGGAGACAGAGGCACGGGAGAAGAAGGGCAAGAAAATAAAGAAAGAGGATTATTGCCCCCCCTCTTGCTTCACCTTAAGTCAGGCTGAGATCAATCAATTCTTTAAGTGCCTTCCAGAGTGAAAGTTAGTTCCGGTTAGTGTGGCAAGATAAGCAGATATCTAGACACGGACAAGAAAAGGTTCAGCGGGATGAAGTCTCATGATTGTCATGTGATGATGACGCAGATACTACCTGTTGCCCTTAGAGGGATAATGGACAAGCACGTCCGTGACACGCTTATTGGTCTCTGCAACTTTTTCGACGTCATCTCTCAAAAGTCGATCAGTGTGAAGCAGCTCCAAAGGCTACAGGAAGAGATCGTTGTGATACTGAATGAGCTTGAGATGTACTTCCCCCCGCGTTCTTCGACGTGATGGTGCATCTGTGTGTCCATATTGTGGATGACATAATAGACCTGGGGCCGTCATTCCTACACAACATGATGCCGTTTGAGAGGATGAATGGGATCATCAAAGGATTCGTTCTAACATGTCCCGTCCGGATGGAAGCATCGTCCAGGGCTATTTGGCACAAGAGTGCATCTCTTTCTGTGAGAATTTTCTATATGGCACAGACCAGCCGCCTGGTGTTAGTGTTGGTTTGCCCGTTAACAAGCACGATGGGAGGCTCGAAGGAGATGGTCACTGCAACGGTCGCAGGGAACTGCACGTGGCATACTCAGATCGACACAGCGACTTTGACAGAGCAAACTTGGTAGTGCTACAACACCTAGACGAGGTAGATCCTTTCGTGGCACTGCACAAAGAAATTATCGCAAAGAAGTATCGTGACCGGGGGGTATGCAGGACGGACGCCGAAGTTACTAGAGAGCACAACTCCACTTTCTTGCATTGGTTCAAAGATCATATTATTGCTAATCCCCCGGAGGAGGGCTCTAAGGACGGATTGCTCATATACGCCTTAGCACATGGTCCCTCGCCCAACCTCGTAACCTATCAGGCATATGATATCAACGGATACACGTTCTACACGGAGGCAAAAGATATGGACAGTGATGATCAGAACTCAGGGGTGACGATGGAATGCATGACCGGTAGCGACAACGGCACAACTGAACGATTTTATGGAAGGGTCGAGGAGATCTGGGAGCTTGACTACTCTGGACTGCACAACACGACGATGTTCCGTGTCAGATGGGCTAAGAATGTCGAAAGAGAAAGCCGGATGTTCACTACCATGACTATACCCAATGCCAAGAGCGCTACCGTGAACGCTATCGCAAAAAACAAGCCATGGGTACACGCTAAGCACGTGACACAATGCTTCTTCATAACTGACCCGCGCAATCCCAGCCGTGTTGTCGTGAGGAGAGGCAAAAGGAACATCATTGGAATGGATGGAGTCGCCAACGAGGAAGACTATGATCAGTACGGCAACCCAACGAGGGAAGATGACGATGATGATGAAGTATACGTCAAAAGAAGAATCAATACTACATTACCTAAGAAAAATCGCACTCCATGGAAAAGGCAAAGTCACAATGAGGGGCTCAATTATTCTTCGACGAACAAAAAGGGAAAGAAGCTGACTCAAAAACGAAAAGGTCAGCACTGAGTAAACGTATGTTATGGGTCCAATGATGTGTAATATATATATGTTCCTATTTTGTATACACACTTAGCCATTATTATGCATGGGTCCAATGATGTGTAATATATATGTTCCTATTTTGCATACATATTTAACCGTCAAATGATGGGATATATATCGCCCTCCCTTCGTTCACTGCCCTCGGGAAATAAAAGTGGGATAAAATAAAGGAAAAGAAAAAGGAAAAGTGGCAGTAGCGACGGTAGTAGCAGCGCGTTTCTCATAAACCGCTGCAGCTACAGATCTTAGTAGTAGCGCGTTTCTACTAAACCGCTGCAGCTACAGAATTTAGTAGTAGCGCATTTCTCCTAAACCGCTGCAGCTACTGAATTTAGTAGCAGCGCGTTTTGACATAACGCGCTACTGCTACATCCACTTAACCCAAAATTCTCACTCGCCTTGCTTGATCCCGCCATTTCCCCCCAAATCCCCACTCTCTCTCCCCCGTCACACCGCCACGCCCGACGCGGCCCCGGCGCTCGCCCCGACTCCGCCGCCGCCGGCACTAGCCCCGACGCTCGCCCCCGTCCCGACCCTCGACCCCGACCCCGCCGCCGGCGCTAGCCCCCGACCACGCTGCTCGCCCCCGACCCA
>NC_041385.1:824628848-824693191 GCF_002162155.2 Triticum dicoccoides
TCTCGCCCCGACCCCGGCTCGCTCGCCCCCGACCCGTCGGCCCTCGCCTCCCTCCTCTCCCCTGCCGGCCGTCGTCGGGCGTGCCTCCTCGCCCCTGCACTCTCTGTAAACCCCCCTCTCTGCTAGGGTTCTTCATGTTAATTAATTAGGTTATCTATTTAGTTATGAATTTAGCTAGGTTTCAAAATTAGCTGAATTTAGATGCAAATTTGAACTGGACATGTGATATGTGCATATGTCATGTTTTGGACATGTCATGTTTGGAAAATGATCCGAGTGGCCTATGTTACGCCGGAATGTTGATTCATTTCCGTTTCGGTGAATTTCAGGCGCTCGATATGTCCATTTTTTAGCAAAGGTCATGCCGAAATTTACCGTGAATAAAGGCATGATTTGTGCTACATAGTTGGCATATCGAGTGGTGGCACATAGATTTCTTTTTATGTCATTTCTCATTTATTCATACTTTTAGAAATAAATGAGGCCACTTAATCATAGGAAACATGTCGAACAACGAAGAAACTGGGCCTTCTGACCAAGATGCAGACGAGATGGATTATGAGGGTGAACAAGAGTACCTCGACTATTTGACTGCTAAGCAAGGTTTGCAGGTCGGCCTCGATGATGGTACTGACGCCGACATCGACCCCGACGGCGCCGGCACCGATGGCGGCACCGAGACCGGTGGGGAAGGTACCATCGGGGAAGGTACCGGCGGGTAAGGTACCGGCCCCGATGCCGCTACCGAAAAGAGGAAGCATAAGAAGCAGAGGATACGAAAACCTAACAAACTAGGGATTGGACGACTTGTGATCACAAAGATGGCACCTGGCAAGTTTGAGCCGTTAGAGCCGGAAGAACCTCGCAAGTGCTATGGGAACCAAGTAGGATGCATCCTACGGGAATGCGCGAGCATCAACGACGATGACTTAAGGAGTAAAGAATATTTGACGCAGTTGCTCCTAACGAAGTTGCACAAGAGATTCAAGTTCCCCGACCGGGATGATAACATAGAACAACCGTGGGATGATCCGAAGATGAAAAAGATTAACAATCACGCCATGGGCATGTTCAGCAATGATTTGGCCTCCTGGAAAGGGAGGGTGAAACGAGCTATTGAGGCTGTTGAACCCCTATCCAAGATTCTGGAGGAAAATCCGACACTTACGGAAGAGGAGTTCGAAAATTCAAGGACACTTGTGCTACCGAGGCAGCCAAGGCTAAGGCTGCGAAATTCAAAAGCCTTCAGCAAAGGAACACGGGGAAGCATCGCCTTGGAAGCCGTGGCTACCTCGGTAAAAGGCCCATATGGGATAAGGAGGACGCGGAACATGAAGCCGCGGGTCTCCCAGACCCCTTCGCGAAGTTCACCAACCCCTTGGAGCATGACTTCATCAGGGCCCGCTACAAGTGGGACAAGGAGAAAAAGGTTTTTTACACGGACAAGATCACGAGGAAATTGATTAGACTACTAGAGAAGCAACACTGTCTTGCAGCCGAAAGCCCTACTTCTCCGATGAGGCCCAAGTGGGACACCCCTCTCAACCGGCCCTTGAACGAACTTAAGGGACTCCCGTTGGACCAGTGGCCGCAATATGGTAGTGTGCACGGCGCTGGAGATGGCGCCACGTGGAAGGTGTTTTACAACGACGGCCCGGAGGCCAAGAAGCAGAAAAATAAGTTTAGTCAGGCGGACATCGATGCAAAGGTGAAGCTTGCGGTCGAGAAAAAAGCAGCTGAGGATGCGAAAAAAGCAGCCGAGGACAAATATGAGTTGCTACAGCAGGCAGTCAATGCAGCTGTAACTGGCTGCAGAAATGATTTCTCTACTAACTTGGTTCCAGTTATCATCAACTGGGCGAAGGAAAATCCAAACAAGACGGTACATGATTTCCCAATGCCCAGTTTTGTCGCGAACAACTCCATGAACAACAACACCATCGCACCATCACTTTCTCAAGCAACCGGGCCTCCTCTCACAGCCGCTCCCGCTCATATCAGCCCGTCCTCAGTCTCAGGCGCGCTAGGTGGGCCTTCGTCTTTGGCTGAGCTCAACGCCGTCACGGTAATTACATGTCGCACCAACATATATATATATATATATATATATATATAGATAATATTCCATTTTTGTTGCCTTTCGGTTGTTTTACGCCACAGACATATGTGTTTGCAGGCGAAAGAAACCCCGTGCACCATACTCTACTTGATCAAAGGCCAGAAGGTGGACGTGGGAAAGGGGATGATAATGGACCCCTCTCAACGCACGTTCCACAACCAGACGATCCCCGTTGGGCACTTCAGGGTTAGCTTGACCAGTGTGAAATCGGGGCACGACGATTTGCCTCCTCCAGTACAGCATGTGAGAGCGGACGACGAGACCCCATCGCGGATTGGACGCTGCAAGGGTTGGGTGCTGCTATGGCCGAAGAATCTTATTCGTCTGGAGCCGGCCGAGAGCACACCAATAACTACCACACATCAACAAGCATGTGCGGAGACCACCACCCCGCCTACGCAATTACGAGCTCCTGTAGTGCCGGGTGAGAGCGGCGGACGACATGATGAAGGGGGTGCAATAGTACTGGCTGATGTAATTTCTCCTGTAGAACAGAGAATGGATGATGAGACGGAGGTCGACCCTATGGATTACCTCAATACAAACGCGTATGACTGTGACATAGATATGATGAGTCAACCATATGATGAATCGGGCTATCAGCTTGCTAATGAGGATATGGATGATATGCCCGGGCAGGGTCGTACCATGGATTGCAAAAAGTCTCTCTTCATGAAATCCTCACAGGACACGCCTGAAGATGCCGTCTCAACACAGGCTCAACTAGCCGGGTGCGAGGGTCGTACAACACTTAGCCCGGGAACACTTGGGCAGGGGTTAAGGAAGGGTCTGGAAGGTGTGCCCAAGAAAAAGGAGAGGAAGAGATTGGGGAAGGTAACTGCCTCCAAACAAGCCAGAGCACACAACAGCCAGACGATGCATTCTGAAGAGCGTGTACCCGTGAAAGGTGCGGTCATGTTCCATCTCACGGGCGAGCCGATGCTACCGCCGAAACCGCTGGAGGCACTATCAGGGGATCTCAGGAGACTGCACGACCATGTGCTGTCGACTGAGAAAAGCCTACTAGCCTCAAAGGAATCCAGGATATCCGACATACGCGGCTCGTGTTCCTGAGGGGAAGTGCTACATCGACACACGACCCGCGGAGGTGTTTTTCCTGCGGTTTGACCATATCTTTGAGATGTTTCTAACAAGGCGGCTTGATTTTACTATCGTCCGCCTTTTTGCGCTACATATGAGCTCCGTCATGAAGAGTGAAGAAGTCTCACAAATCTGTGTGGCAGATCTGTACTACATGCACGAGTCTTTCTTGAGTCTCGGCGACTTTGAGCGTGAAACTGCTAGGGAGTACCTCCAAAACTTCATGGTACAGAATAAGGACCGGGAAATTGTCCTCGTGCCATATCATCCAAAGTAAGTCAGTTCCGGACAACCCTTTCGTACATTTCAATCATTCCTTCTCTCTCATATGGGGAATAATTTGAGGTGTCTTTTCCCCGCAGCAAAGGGCGCGCCGTCCTTATCGTTCTTTACCCGCAAGTCTCCCACGCCGTGTAATTTGACCCTTCCAGAGACTACGAGAAAAAGGACTACACCCACATAATGAATATTCTAGATGATGCTCTCCAAGGCTTCAGCTTTAGAGGAGGCCACGTGCATATCAAGAAACAAAGGAACAAGAAGATGGGTTTCGCGCATAAAACTAACTTCTCCTGCATCCATGTCCCAAAACCAAGCAAGAAGGATGGATTCTACATCGTCCATCTCATGATTCAGTTCAACACGGATCACCAAAAGCTTCGCATTAACAGCAGAAATGATGATCATATCCACAAGTGGCTAGAATCTCATGGAGAAGCGAATTATAAACTTAGAGATGACTTCTTTCGCATCCAAAGCGACATTGCGATGATCATCATGAAAGAAGTCGTCGATGAGAAGGGGATGTTCCACCACGGCCCTATATCGCGAACTGACGTCCGAACTCGCATAGGCATGCAACGTCTAGACCTCACGCCGTTCAAGAAGCTAGGGTTCGTCCTCGATGATATGGAAGGATGGAACTTCTAGTGATTTATGATGCCGATGATGATGATATGTGTCAGTTGAACTTGTATACTTTTTGTAGCGATGAAACTTTGTGATGTCCACGGTCCCTGCCGAACTTGCGTAACGCTACTTTGTTAGTTTGCGTACGATGACCTGCGTACCTCTAGTTAATTAATTTGCATACTGTATATGTTGCATCTAGTTGCTAACCTTTTTGTTTTGGTGTTGCTCTAGTATATTTTGTTGCATATATATGATTTTACATCCTCTTCATGAACATGCATCTCTAAGAGGTACCTAGTTTCTTGATGGCGAGATGGAAATGCTATGTCGTGTACAAAGGGAAGGTTCCGGGGGTGTACAACGAGTGGCATGAGTGTCAGGCGCAAGTGAATGGGTTCACGGGCGCCAGCCATAAAGGCTTCAAAAGCAGACAAGAAGGAGAAGCTAGTTACTTGAGGTTCACGCTAGCGCGAGAGAGGACTTGTAACCGCCACCTCATGTACTGCATAGTTCCGCTCTCACTCATAGTGATAGCACTTCTTGTGTATACCTTTGTTTAGACGGATGACGTTGTTGTAGTTGCAAGTATTCGAGACTTGCATGTATTGCTATTTTCGAGATGATGACAAGATATCACTTTGTGTTGGATGATGATTATGATGAGACTATTTGTATGTACATGCTATGATTACATTTGTGGTCTCGCAGGCATTTGTATGTGTATCATGATGACGTTTCTATGTGCTAAAAATTCTTCTACAAAGCCGGTTCAAATACAAAACAAATATGCCAAAAAAAACTACTTAAATTAGCAGTAGCGAGTGTATAAAAGTTAGCGAGTGTATAGTGATAGCACTTTTCTCACCAACATCCCACTTGTCTACAAATTTGCAGAAAAACCCATAATTAGTATCTTAAAACCAACCACATTCCTCCCTGACCTCACCAAAACAGCCCACGGAATATATTCTAATTGAAACATAATATATCTCTAGTGACATATGTATATCAAAATTAGAGTGTTTTACCATGTTTGTGAATAAGTATTATTCTAATTATGATTCATTGCAATGGACATGAACATTGCTAGTATTTCCAACCATGCATTTTTTTCCTAGTATTCCATAGTTTTGAGTTTTCCATCTAGATATTAGTCACTCATGGTTGATATTTACTTTCAATAATGTACACATATGCACTATGTAACTAGCCTTGCTTATTGGCTTCCAAAGCTTAACTTTCACTCCTACTTACAATATGTAGAGTATTTAACAAAAAACTACCACTTTTAACCAGCCCTAGGAAGAATCTATTGTACAAAAAATAGCAAAAACATACCAAAAATTTCTTAATCCACGCCAAAAACTACTACCTAGTACTCCTACCGATTAGGTTCGTTTAAACCCATTTATGACAGGGTTGGCCCACACGTCCGTGCTGACGAGGCAGCTTAAAACAACACATTTTGTTTGCACGGTGACACGAGGGACGCACATCTGACCTTCTATCCTGTTATTCCCCCTCAAATCATTATTTTTCCTCAACATTACTTCAAACAGTACTGATGCGTGTTCGTCAGTGGCACCGGTGATGAGCGAGTTGGCGCCGCTCCGCCGGACGGGCCAGACGCCGCGCTGGCCTCCGCACGGGTTGGCAGGCTGGCCTGAGCGTGACTCACGAGCGAGCAAGCCGTCGTGCTGGCCTTCTCTCGAGCCAGACGGCTGGCCTGAGTGCGGCGCGCGCGAGTAAGCCGCCACGCTGTCGTGCCAATCTAGCCAGCAAACCTTGCAGACAAGCAGCTGGACGGAGCTATCTTGGCTAGCTAGCGGCCGTGAGCGCCGGACGGAGCTGGCATCCGGGCTGCCGCAACATGGGCTCCGCACCGCCGGCGGTTTTGATCTCGCCTTCTGTCGGCGGCGGTAGCTGCGTCCCTTGGCTGAGGATGACTAGGTGGACGGGCCGGAGGTAGGAGGTCACTCGAGGATTTTTGTTGGTAAGAGTATGTACAATGGTTGATAAGGTAGTCTTATGTTAAGTCTGCCACATATGCAAGTGGTAGTAGTTTCTTGGCATTTTAGTGGTTTCTTGTAAGGAACAGTGTATGTACTACTAGCGACAAAAGGCGATTCTAGGTTGCGTTGTACTCCAAAGAGTACTACTAGTGGTCGCGGGAGTGTATACCTCGTTTTGTGTGTTCGATCCCGGCCGAACGCACGGCGCCCTTTTAAAAAAAATAGTACTACAACACTTCGCTGCGAGCCAATATTTTACACAGGTAGTTTGAGTTTTGAAGTCAAACGGACGTGCGGCCCCACAATCTGGGTGCACCGGACATCCTAGCCACGTGAACGGGTTTTCCTTCCCAGCATCCCGTGGCTCGCGTGCTCGCCCTAGCCGCACCTTGCTTGCAGCTTCCTCATCAGCTAGTAGCATATTTAAACTAGCGCCTCCCAATTAAGCCCGAGGAGCCGGAAAAGCCTGGCGGGGTATTGGGAACTGTGCAATATGACTCTGTACGTAAAGTGCTCTACTACTACTCTGTAGCTTGTGGCATTGCACACATGGACTTCACTCCATTATCAGCTCTTCTATAAAAGAAAGTCCTCTTGACATGGTTTTTTTTAAACGGAGGCAAAAGCTTTGCTTCATCTCATTCATAAAGAAGGAACTATTAACAAAGTTTGATGAGATCCATTACACCTCCAGAAATGGAAGCGAAAAGCCTAGTCTCGCTGTATCAAATAACTCAAATGTTCTGCCCCCGCAGTAACCGTCGCTAGTAAACAGGCTGCTAGTGTGTGCGTGAGAGGAGCGGCTGAGTAGGCCAGCTACGTGAGAGGAGCAGCTGAATAGAGCACTGAGAGTACCCACTAGGCCACTACGCAGGTGTACTTCCCCTGCATTGATAGTACAGCGATGGTTCTAGAGAACAGTAGTACCCTCCACTTCCAACTGTAGCTCCTTGGCCCTGAGATTCAAAAGTTCAAAACTGGTCCACTATACTAGACTAGACTAGAAGTACAGTACATCGCACTACTAGTTGAGAAAAATAGTACTAGTACTGCTACAGTACGAGTACGTACTCCTCCGTCACATAATGTAAGACATTTTTTGACACTAGTTGGCATGTACAAAAAATGGCAAAAACATACCCAAAATTTCTTAATCCACGCCAAAAACTACTACATAGTGCCAAAAATTTCTTAATAGTGCTATTATTTACAATATAATGCAATCCCATAACGTTCCATAATGCTAGTACTAGTAGTAAATAATAGCCTCACCCCTTCGCTGAGGAACGATCTACAGTTGGAAGGGACGAGGCCCTGCGGTTACTGTGCTCTTATCTCCTCGTCGCCAGTTCCCCTCCCCCCGAAGAGAAGGCAGTTAGTCGCTGCTCCCATGGATTCGCCAGGCGGTTCTCCTCCTGGTCGGGGCTGGGAGACCTTGGACGATGATCCTCTGGGAGAAATCGCACACCGCTCCGACGTCCTCATCGCCGCAAGAGTCGGTGCTTCCTGCACCAACTTTTTCAAGACGCTGCTTAAACAGGCTTGGGAAAATGCCATGCTTGTTGGTCTTCCATGCGTCCTTGAGGAGAAGGTTCTTCTGTGGGACAATCCTTTGAACAGTCCACCACTCCCTGGCCATGGTGGCACGTTGACTCTGCTAGAGTTGCCAACGTTGAGAGGTAGTCAGATTATGTCCGATGAGCAGGTCAGTAATGGAGTTTGATCATGTAGTACTTAGTTATTCCATTTCCATCCCGTAATTTCTCCGCTGCCACCGCCTTATATATAGGTCTGGTCAGTGCCAATGAAGATTGGCTTGCATACCTCTGGCCGGATACCACCATCATTTTGCACAACATCCACAGCAGTGCGGCTGTTCCGGTAGACCCCTTCTCCACCATTGGGATCGGGCTTCCGGACTGGCTGGGCTTGAATACGTATGATGATTCCTACATGAGACTGAAGAAGATAGCAATCGCGGACCAGCCGACAAAGCGACGCGGCTACGACGATTACTATATCATCGCGGTGTTCGACATAAGAGCAAGTACAATAAAGTGATGTAGGGGGGCTGTAAGACATTAAATATTATATTCTTGCTTACTTGGAAGAGAGAAAAGAGGAGAGAGAAGATAAGCGGGCTACTAGTTAACAGCCGGCCGGAGCACGTGCTCCTAGGTACTTTGTGAGAGAGTGGCGTGGGCCATGTATCAACAAAGTAGTACATATATATATATATATATATATATATATATATATATATATATATATATATATATATATAGCTATTGTACTTGTTGGCTATAAGCTTGACAATATGTGACATGACAACATAATATAGCCAGCAGCTGGCTATATTATTAACCATGCTCTAAGGATTGCCATCAATGCAAGACACAGTAACAACAGAGGCTGGCGCTTGTTGGCGGCGGCAGATTTGTACCCCTACACGTTCGAAGACGCCGTGCGCCATCTAGGCCGCATCTTCGCGGTGACAAGCCAGGGGACTTATTTCATCTGGTTGCCATCCTACGGTACGGGAGATTACAAACGGAATGCACAAACCATCATTTGCATCCCTAACGGTACTCCATTATTTTGCAGGGACCAGTCATCCCCCGATCAAAATAAGATCGCCGATCCTGGATGTGCATTTGCATCCACGATTCGGTCTAACCTAGAACCTTGTAGCTGACTTTGGCATATTGGGATCAACCATCTTAGCATTCCTTACCCATGGTACCACTAATGTGCAACATGGTCACACAATCTACCACGATCGGACCGTCACCATCTACCCAGGTATTCCATTTTTTAACCCTCCCGCCTTCTCTTTCATTGTTGTACTAGTAGTATACTTAGTAGTACTAGTAGGAGTACTTTTTACCTTGGAGGACGCATATAGCTAGCTAGGCCCATGAAGACTTTAACCCACTAGCTGCCACCATTTTTTATTTTCCATGTCTTACTATCTCATCCATGTAGCAAGAGTGGCTATATATAATAAGCCGGCTATTTTACTTCCTCTATACCGGAGTAGTACTATTTGCTGCACAGTATTACTGACCGCCATATTTGAGCACAACATTATTATGCATGGACCTTGACTATGTACGTCACCATGTGTCCAGATCTGGGATGCCACGTGTACCAGATGAACAGCGCCGAGTTCGACCCCCGTGATGCTACGTGGGTGCCGAGGAACACTCTTGGAGAGTACTCGCTTTTCATCGGGGACAGCTACCCATTGTGAAGCGGATGCCACCTTCCGTGCACAACACGGAAGGCCTGCCCTTCATGAAGCATAGTTGTGTCTTCAGTGCGCACCGCTGGATGAACGACATGCTGGGACACGCTATCCCTGATTTATGCCGCTTCAGCTTGGATGAGTCTCCATTGTGTGGAACCGGACTAGAAAGCTGCAACAATGTTTCTCGTTGCCCACCGCTATGGATCGTGCCATCCATGAAGAACACATGGGACTGGAACCTGGAGGAGGACATGCATGTAGCCCATCTATAACGTGTAAGTGGAGTACGGTAATTGTGAACGGTAGCGTTGTGAATATATGTAGACTAGTCGTGCACAAATTTATCACATGAATTGGAGATGAACTTGTGTGGCATACTGGCATTTGTCCTTTAGAATTTATTACTAGTAAATGTGTTATGTGTACGCGCAACTTGTGTGGTTGTTGCACTGGCTCCAACATGCTCTTTGAGAAAAAAGGTGGCACAGCTTTGGATATACGTGACGTGGCGGCATCATACAGTAGCATCGTTCGCTATAGTTGTAGTACACTCTTACTAGGACGACAACTCCTATAAAACCCTACGCTTGGCTCTTTGCCTCTTCCGGAGGTTCAACAATTCGTACTCGTGTGAACCTTGCACTTGGCTCTTCGCCTCTTCGGAAGGCCCAACAATGATGATATTACAGTACAATATGCTTCTGGCAATCTGACATCGATTGAACTACTGCACGTCCACCGCGAGGGCGAGGGAGAGGGAGAGGGAGAGGGCGCTGTAGTCAAAACCCTCTCCTTGTCCTGCGAACCACCGCGCGCGTGGGCGAGGGAGAGGCGTAGTAAGCAAGCTTCTCCTCGTTCGGCGAATTGACGGGACACATCAAAGCAGTACTAGTACTAGTAGTAGTCCATACCACGTCCTTTACGATTAATCTATCTATACCTATACTAATTCTAGACTTCTATGAAATTCCCACGTTAATCAGATTTTACGAGCCGTTAATCTGGTGGGACCGAGTTATTACGGTGTAGATTGACTCATTATAATTCTCGGTTTATTACGGTGTAGATCGACTCATTATAATTCTCGGTTAAAATTCTATGGGAAAAAAACTGTCCAAGGCTCATGATCATTTATCAGCTGTGATAATAGAATCCACATGAGACAAGATCCTACTGATAATCTACTGTATCTTCCTCCTCTAAAATTAAAGCATCCTCTCAAGCTAAAAAGAAAAAGCAATCTGTATCTCTTTCATAAAAACAAAAGGGAAAAAAGGTCCACGTACATTCCTCCATCACGTATCCATATCTTCCTCACGTCAATCTAGACCGTGTCTCTCTTGGTTTCCCTATAAAAAAAATCTAAGCGTCTTCCCTCAAACAGAAAAAAAAAACGAGCGACATCTCCTCCTAAGATTGGGCGTACGCTGAGAGGGGTCCTCCCTTAATCTCTCTCTCTCTCTCTATCTATCTATCTCTCCCTGGAGAAGAAAATCTGCGTGTATTATCCTGGAATTTGACTACGAAACTGGCTACCTGTATGGATTGAAGCATCCAGTGCATGTTGGACAAGCCGCATCTGCATCCAGAAGACCTCTCCACTGCATCATACAGATTTTGCGGCTCCACGACTCCATGGCAGGCAGGAGGCAGCAACAATGGCTGAAGTTTGTCTCATCGACATAATATTTGTGCATCATATGTAGCGTTGGCCAGAACATGTCCTCTGCACCAAAGCAAGTTTCACGGATCTCAGGTAACACGGATCTCAGGTAAGGAACACAATATTTTATTTGCCATCTGATTCATGTATCCTGATTCAATCTGGAGAAGTTGAGATCGGGTATTCTTTTAGGGACGATGGAATTTAGCTGTAGGAGCATTGGCCATGCAGAATTTTTTAGGGACCTTATAGGACTTCGTTTTCAGGTCAAATTAATTAATATTGGACCTACAAGGTACATGTCATTGCTCGCATGGTTAATCTCGAGCTCTTATGGCTGTTCCATGACAGTTCAATATATTATGAGATGTTGATTGGTAAGGTATGGTACAGTTTTTGTTGTCCAGTGCTTCTGAAAACAAAATTTATTGTCCAGTGTTTGGATTTGTTAGAAGTTTGTAACTTCATCTGTTATTTCTAGATAATTGTGTTGCTTTCTCTGCTGACCACTGTTCATTAGGTTATCTCATCATGCATGCATGTAGGCTGTATTCAACATTCCATCTTTAAGCCCGCTAGCAAGAGGCCTAAATTATTTATGGTGTGCGATGCATGCACAAAAGCGTAGGTTTAAAATTAATCAGCGTCATAGTATGTACCATGCCAAATTTCCCATATTCATTAAGTTTATTATCATCAGTAACAATTCAGTAGAATTGATATTTCTATGTTGATTTAATTTGTACATCTCACATATAAAACATCCTATTTCATAGTTAGCTCATGGTTTGGCTCAGCTAGGAGAAATAGAATTTTGGATGTGTTGACCTGCTGTTTCTTCATGTGAAGTCCAAGTTGGCATCCACGGTACATGGATGAAGAAGAAAACACTTTATACAGTCGAGCCTCGCCACAATCTTTTTTTGGATCTACAGTAACGGTCTTCATTGCTCGGGTGATCCATTGTAGCAGATATCGGACATCTTGCAGAAGATAAGCAGTGTTACAACCTGCTAGGAGAAGCATAGGAGTTATAAAATCAAGGGAAGGGAGCAACTAAGGTAATGGAAAGGGTGTTATGAATAATTACATGTTAATTAGATTTTATGAGCCGTTAATTTGGTGGGACCGAATTATTACGGTGTAAATCCATCCAATTTTTCTCAGTTTTGAAAAAAAAAACACAAAGGCCCACAATTGTCAAAAAAAAACAGAATCCAACAAACGCATGCTGGTACAACTACTCCACGGTTAGCAATCTCAAGTTGTGGAAAAAAAAACCACACAAAGACCCACAATTGTTGTAAAAACAGAATCCAAGATAGACACGATGCTATAACTACTCCATGGTTTTCCTTTCCTAAATAAAGCAATCTCCAGCTCAAAAACTATTCTCACATTAATCCTGGATCCTAAGCTGCACGTCTCCTCCCACACACATGAATGCTTTCCATCACGATTAAGCACCCATCGGTAAGTCACCTCAACGTTGTCAAGCATGCTTTCTAGTTAGTGTTTGCAACGATGTAAAGCTAAGGCAGAGTTCAGGCCCTCCTCGGCTCCTCAAACTCCAAGAGCCTCCACCTCCTCGCAGGAAGGCATCCAACAGGAAAATTTTCTATAAGGCATGATCCGCTAGATAGGAATTCTTGATGGTCAGTCCTGCTATAGCCGACTTCTCCCTCCTTGATGAGAGGTAAGTTGTGATGATCCTCCGCTTCATGTACTCTTGCATGATACCAGCTAGAGCAGGAAAGGACCGATCCAGCTGCAATTGCCCAGATCCGAACTACCCTTTTGTTTGGTCCTACCATCAGACTTAATGCCATGCATTAGATAATGCTACTTGAATATAATTAATTTCTTTCATTGACCTTCTTACCCATGTAGATTAATTTCTTCATTGCTTTGACTTTTCCTCATACACCGACCCTTTTATCTATATCTGCAGGTTACTGCTATGCAATCGCCCTTATTTTTCTCCCGCTTTGCAACTTCATCATCCAATGCTATGAAGTACAACGGGTGGAGGCAAACGTGGGCGCATCAGTTGATGGTGGTTGCCATGTACTTCTCCATCATGCTTTCCGCGGATCAAAGGAACATACAGGCGAGGCCAGCGATGGAGTAGAGCTGTGATGGAATCTCTAGAGAAATTCCAAAAACAACTGCATGTGCATCCCGTGCTATTCCCAGTAGAGGAACAGAAGTTTTTGAGAATTGAGATTAGCCTCAAAGCCCAGTGCTCATGGCAATGAACGTCCAGAATTGCAGATCGACTTGCATACGCGACTCTGGGTTCTGTAAGTCAGCAATGGAGAGGAGCCGTGATGTAATCTCAAGAGAAATCCAAAAACTACTGAATAGGAAGCCTATGTTATTTCCGGTGGAGAAGGGGAAGTGCCTTGAGAATTGAGATTAGCCAAAGACCGGTGCCCAGATGGCATGAGATGTTTCAGATATCATGTAAACTTTTTTTTTGAATTAACCGGAGAAGTTCTCATGTTAAAATTCTTCTATCATGAATTCTTTTAAAGATAATTAGTGCAGTCTTCTGTTTGTTGAATTGCTATGCGGATCTGTAATTTTTGCGACTGACAGGAGCATTGAGATGATTATATATGGGCGCAGCATGCTTACAGGAATCAATCTGACAACCTGTTTCCGATCTATGCTTTTTTAGTTGAATCGTTGATCAATGGTGGATGACGATTCTGGCAAAGCATGCTCCGATGCTTACACCCTTTGCCACCAGAGGTCATATTATGACCGCCATTGTGCCTGCTGCATGGATCGATTCTCAATTACCGATGGCAATAGCCCCGTGTAGATTCCTTTCTATTTACAGTACTCCATCCTCTTCACCAACACATCCTCGTGAGAAGCAACTCTGTCAGAAAACACTCAAGACATTCTCGAGGAAAAATGGCTGCAGCTTGCTCTGCTCGGGAGAAAAGGTGGCCTTATATGTTGAGTAGAAGTACAGAACGAACATAATACATGAGATGAGGTTATTATTTGGACAGTGCAGGGGAGAAGATGGTCATGGAGGATATCAGGTGCAAACCCATATCCAGCGGCCCAGCCAAAACACGGTGAGGACTCGGCTGGGGATCAAGATACATGACCATTAAGTTCGACATATGGTAAGATATGTGTTACATACTACACGCACTGGATTTGCTGTTGTGATACAGCCATTGGAATAATTATTCTGCTATAGGAGTCAGTGCCGAATCTACATCAGAATAATGTCAGCTTCAGGATTGGAGGTAATTTTTTCTCTCCCATGCCTACATTTTTTTTTGTAGTTGATGTCCATATGAATAAGAATGACACTTGATTCTTATATATTATTGATTAGCACCAAATAATTGTACAACAGAGTAACTTTTGAAATACATTTATGAAAGGTTGTACTTGGAGAATTTCGTTTGGCTAAGATATATTGACACATCTAATTTTAGATGGATAATTGGATCGGTATTTGAGCCATAAAGTGCTGAAGGAAGTTTTCAATACTCGCAAATCAAGAATAATAAGAGCATCTTATTCTTCGAAATGCATATGAAGTTATTTTAACACCGACAGTTGATGTTGTTTTTGTATCTCTAAAAACGAAAGTAAACAATTGACTGCAATGAGCCGAAAAAATGAGTGATATTTTCTTCATTATTGAATCATATTTTCTTCTAACTGAGCATTTAAAAGGACGGCTCAAAGACTTTCTCTCTCTGGGTTTGCTAAACTCAAGCCACTGGGTAGAGTGGCTGTGCATACGTGCTGCAGCGAAATTATTCTGCCACACGTGTGTGCGTTAAGCGAAAACATAAAAGTAAATTTGTCACCTATGACCATCATCTATGTAGTACGTCTACACTGTGTACGGTCCAAAATAATAATTTTATACATATTCTAATATGTTGTTGAAGTGTGTCTAATACAAGTTAACAATCTCATATAATCATTCATGCAAAGAAAATAAAAGGCAACACAAATCTATTTATATACGACCAAGTAATAATGCTACGTAGAATCGGACTAGCCCGTGCGAATGCACGGGTTGACGACTAGTATAGCTTAATTTGAAACGAGAAAAATACACTGGCGGTCAACGCATGTAACAATACGCTCTTTATGGTCACTATATAGTTTTAAGTCGATTATACGATCACTAGCTCATCGTAGAGCACCGTATTGCACCCTACTGACTGGCCACATAGTCAACGTGGCACTTTGTTGACTGGTTAAATTGTCACCTGGTTTCTGGGTCCCACCTGTCAGTTGGCAGAGCAAAGAAATCAGTTAAACAAAACTTTACGCAGGCGCGACACGAGTCCAACCCTTGCGCCCGAACCGCCCTGGCTGTGTATGTGAGTGCATGCACGTGTCCTCCCTCGGTCTTCCAACAGAGAGTGTACATCGGCTATAAAACAAAGAGTGTAGTACATGATGTACATCTACACTTCCAATGCATTTAGCCTTTAATATAAATCGATATTGATTGACTAATGCACCCACTTGTGCTGTAGGTATAGGCTACACCTACATGTCTATCCTTAATTACAGCATGCAACAGTCTTCATTTAATCTTCTTATCTCAATGGTCGCATGCACACATAAGTCTGCTACTTTTGGGCGTTAATTATGCCCTGGTCAATGTGTAAATCTCTAAATGTACAGTCTTTCACGGACGTAGGGAGTAGGTTGGGCACTTGAGCGTGACCGTGTGTGTTGCGTCGTGTGCTGTGTATCGCATGGGTGTGTGATTGTTGCGTGCGTCCATGTGTACGTGTGAGTGTTGCATGTTGCATGCATGCATGGGCTTACTCCCTTCCATTGACATGTTCATATTTCAAGCTTCCTCTGTTCCCTCCATATGGTGATACTCCCTCTGTTCCCAAATAGTACGGAGTAAAAGCCTCCCTCTGATCCCAAATACGGAGTATTTGTCTTTCTACAGATTTCAACAAATGACTAGGTACGGAGCAAATTGAGTGATGTGAGCGTAGAGGCATAGGAATACTGTAGAAAGGAAGTCCTCGCGATCCATTATTCCCCATCTCGGTCAGAGAGAACTATTCAACTAGTCTTCACAGTGAAGTGACAATACATGCTGCAGCAGATGGGACACGTAATTAATAAGCTGAACCAGCGTGTTGTTGTTACTAAATCCGCCTTACCCAGTACTGCCATCATGTTGCCAGTAGAGCACGCTTCCGCAAATACGCCTATACACCTTTGTCCTCCATTAACTGACATATGGGCCCTCTTGTGGTAGACTCACGTGTCATTGGTGTAACTATTTACACTCCGAAGGACGGTATATCCTGGTAGTAGTACTAGTAGAATTGAGATTTAATGCACTTTCTTCCACGTCTTCCACTCTTCTTCCTCCTCTCTTCTTCTGCCTCCTCTCTTCCCCATCGTCGGCCGCACACCATTTACCCCCGCTCACTGCTCGCCCTCCCGTGCCATCTTCCTTGGTAGCTCGCGCGTACCATATCCCCCCACTCACTGCTCAGCCACACGAGGAGAAGCTTCTTCGCTCGCCCGCCCGAATCCACTTCCCCGCTGGCTCGCAGGCACCGAAAACCCCAATGGCAGAACCGACTGACACGTAGAGCCGCGATTGGAATTCCCTCCCCGATGCTCTCTTGGAGCAGATCTATAGTCGTATGGACCTACTCAGCACTGTCCGTCTGGCCGCATGCTCGGTGTCTTTGTACCGTCTACTCATCTGCAACCGGCCGGCTCTTTTCAAGACACCCTGCTTGCTGATGCCCGATCCTCGCAGGTGGCGCAGACACCGACTGGACGATCCTATGGAGGTTGCCGTGGTGCCCCTCGACATGCTACCACTACCCGTCCACCTGTCCTTCATGCGCGGCCACTACTGGACGGGCATGAAGGCCAACTGGATCGTCCTCATCCACCACACCAGTAGTCTGTGCCGTCTCGTGGATATCTACACCCAGCGAGAGATCACCCTTCCATCGTTGGATACCGCCGCCATCGGGCCTCGCAGCCCGCCGGACACTCCTGCCTACTACGCACGAGACACGTCAAGCTTTTGGCTAGACCTCTGCGAAGTGCCCACACCATGAGAAGACTACATGGATTACAAGCTCATTGCCTTGTTCAACATGGGGTTAGTCTATCTGGAATCCGGTCGCCGTACATGGTTATGGCTCATCATCAATCCTGTTGATGCAACATTTCTGTCTGATGCTATAGTGCATGATGGCATCGTTTACGCGGTCGACACACAGATTGGCTGCCTATACTGGTGGAATCTATCGTCGTGTAATTGTTCTATCTCATCTCATCTTTACCTTATGAATACGACTGCATGTTCATTTGTTACAAATTTAGAATGCATAGCATGTCTATAACCACATCATTGCTATATGTTCCTCTCATTTCCTAGATTTTTATGACCACACATGTTATTGTTAGAGTTGATATGAGAACAATTGGCTTCTAATGATTGTTAGAATACATATTATGAGCATAACATCATGATTTCTATATGTTACTCTCGTTTACAAGATTTTAATAACAACCCATGTTATTGCTTAGAGTTGATATGAGAACAGTAGTAGTAAGTGCTATGGTAGAATATGAGTAGGCGCTGTCGTAGTTGTTTTCCTCTCATTGTTACATGATGTTTGAACCATGACATGTTGCTAGAATATGAAAGCCATTGGCTTATTTTTTAACTTGGGGTATGATTATGACCACGGCATTGCAATTCTCTGTCTATGATATGTGTCACAGTTATAATAATCTTAATTCCACACATACTCTGAACATGATTGTTTATTTTTGTCCTTTTGGTCCCCAATTTGAATTGTTGCAGCAAACGCAAATGCGCTGGCCTTCATGATTCCAGGACCTATACCAGCCGATGGGTGGTGGTTTATCGCTCGTTCAGCTGACGGCGGTCATTTGATGCTCATTCGCACCTACCAAATTAACCAAACCATTACATCAAACCACATGCAGTACAATGCGTGGGGCATTCATGACATTGATGGCTATGGCTGCTTCATGTTCGAGAAAGATCCCAGCTCCGTTGGGCCAGGCGTATTCAACTGGAGGCGGGTTTACAGCCTCGGCAACCACTCCTTGTTCCTCGGGCTCAATTATCCGATCATCCAACCAATCATCGATCATATCACCGGCGATGATTACTATTCTATGCAACTTCCATTCGCGAGGGGTGTTGTGTTAACACATCATACCATGGGTTTCATGATCACCATATCCAGAGATTCGTCGACACAACTTGTTGCCAGATAATCTTCAGTGTGTGGAAGGCATCAAGCTTCCATGCGATGGATGGCTTTTGCAAACCCGACATGCGGCGATGTGGTTCATGCCAACAGCAAATATGCACAACTTGATTTGTGCTGATATCTAGATTGAGCCATGTATTCTGTTGTCGTATCCCGACCCTCTTTTGTTGGATATTATGTACTGTTGTTAGTTTGAAGCACTCCTCTGGTTTGAAGGATAGATACCTTCCTGGGAACAAGTGCATCCTAACTCACCTGCGTAGGATGTACTGATAATGATGATGGAGATGCTGTGCAGAAGCCATATATATCAGTTAGGCTTCAAGTGCGTACTTGTTAGTTAAAGCTATGTATAAATTGTGACACTGAATACGACTAGTAAGTAGTAAAGTAGCAGTACTAGTATACGCCGGTCAAATTATTCATCATGTCCACACATTGAATTGACGTGACAACACGCTGCGCGTGAGGTGACACAAGAATCCCGGCGGCGTGTTCGGGTATTCTGGACTTTAGATTTGGAGTACCACTTATCTGTCGAAATCTTTCACATTCACTTAAAATAGTTGATTGATCATACACTGAGTACCATATAACTGGAATTACCGTTGCAGGTCGAAGAAGGATTGGCCGGTGCTGCTGGCTGGCGTCAAGTTCGATCCCACGGATCAGGAGCTGATCGAGCACCTTGAGGCCAAAGTGAGTGCTCGCAGCGCGAGATTTCAGTCTCTCATCGATTTGTTCATACCAACCATCGACGGCGGGCACGGCATATGCTACACCCAACCTGAGAAACTTCCAGGTAAGACACCGATCAGTCGTCTACTTGCACAAGCACATTCCTTTGTTTATAGCTCTGCTTTTCTTTTTAGAGCAGACCTGGTGAAGCAATTACAATTTGACAGTTAATAAAAAGTGAAACAAGTGACTGCAACATGCCAAAGATGTTATGAAAATGCCAACTAGGTACACTAAAACTTGTATTCCACAATACGGCAGGTATCATGCTGAGTGGCCTAAGGAAGAATTTCTTCCAGCGCAATTTCAGGGCATTCAAAAGGGGCACGTGGACGCATGGCAAGATACAGTCGGAGTGCGGCATGCACGCGATGTGGCACAAGACCGGCAATACCTTGCCGGTGATAGTCAACGGCCGGCAGACGGGCAGCAAAAAAGGTTCTGGTGCTACACACCAACAAGAGCTTCGACCAACAGAGGACCAACTGGGTGATGCACCAGTACCACCTCGGGGACCTGGAGCAAGAGAAGGAGCGGGAACTGGTCCTCTGCAATATTTTCTACCGGACGAACACTAGGGCCAGGAGTAAAAAGATTATAAGTTAGTTTGGTATTGGTAGTTGTACTACCTTGTCGTCCGCAAGTTGGTATTGTTGTTAACGATCTTTTGGTATGAACTTGCATTTGCTTCCAACCATCATGTCGAGGTTCGGCGTGGATATAAAGCTGAATCATTTGTTTCGAAACGAATTTTCAAGCACCTGATTTTTATTTGATGGGTAGCATAAGCACCCGCCGTTCGAATTCCCAGTTCTCCAGTTTTTTCGAAACAAGTGCATGCACTTATTATCATGATGAGAGAACAATATCCGTGCTGCATCCCAGTTATCAGTCTGTACTTGCAGATTTCTCTCGTTTATTGAGCACGTATATTGTTTTTTCAGGTCGCGCAAGTTTCAACTGGGATGTAGACTGCCCAGGGTTGGTTTTGTTTTTAACAGGACCAGCCCATGACGACAACGGGGCACAAAGATCCAGCAGGTATCTACTGGCCTTTAGCCCGCCAGCGTTAGTTATATTTTGTCTTACAACATTCGCAGGCAGTTATTTTACTGAATCAAACACACAACCCAGTTCTAGTTTCCTCTTGAAACGCATGTCCTACATCCGTTTTCTAATCTCTACCTATAGTTTTACTAGTTCATATACACGTATCATTATATTGAAGACACATAAAATTCCCTTTTCATATTTACATCCTTATTTTTGTTGTTTTTTCGCACCCAGCGCTGATTTTTTTGCCACTGGTTTTCCCTTAAATAAACTCAATTGTCCCACGTCTTATTTGCTTACAAAAACAAAACGATTTTTTTGGCAAATCAATAAGTTCTTAAAAAAATGTTTATCATTTCGGGATTACAACAGTTTGGACTCCACCGAAATATGCAAAATAAAGTTGAACTTTTTGACCGTGGTCCTGGGCAGAAAATGGGCTGTAATAAATTACTTAAGAATTAGCAAATGGGCTGCAAATTATAAAAAATAGCAAATGGGCTTTATGTTGTCTGCCACGGATTTGGAGGCTGACTTGTGGGCCTACTAAGTTCATGCGTACACAAGGTTTCTTAAAAAAGAAACTTAGTCAACAATCGACTCTACCAGCATCGGACCGTTAGATGTCAATCTAACGACAATCGTGCTTCTTCAGTCTTTGATCTTCCTGACTTGTGGCCGACAGTGCTGCCGGGTAGGCCTCACGGCCCCATCATACTCGCATCCCTGGCCTTTCTATCCCTCTACTCACCCACACCTCCTGTTATTTTCCGGCGACGGCAGCTGAACCAGTCAACCCTCATACTCTCCACCGCGTGGGCAGCCACTGTCGTGTCTTCCCCGGCTCTGTGTCGTTCCCTTCGTAGGCCTCACCGTCGTCCACCCACCTGGTGCTCTCGGCGCGGCGTGCTCAACGATGTCCATCCAATGGTCGTAGTGCTTCTTCAACCTCTGGTCTTCTTGCCCCAGCCGCCCAAAGCAGCGCCGGTCGTGCCACATGCTCCTGCCTCACGTGGCCGGCTGTGCTACCGCAGAGGCCTCATCGTCCCCATACTACTCCCACTGCTGGCCAGGCCATCCCTCCACTCACCCACTCCCCTTGTTATTCTGCAGCGACGGCAGCCTCACACCGTAGCCGAAGCAGTGAACCCTCGTACTCCTCTCCGCGTGGGCATCCACTGCCGCGTCTTCCCCGGCTCCGCGTCGTCCCCTTCCTAGGCCTTGCCGTCAAGGACCCACCGGACGAGCCACCGGTATTTCACAGAAAAAACTTTTCCCACCTGACTGCTGGGACCCACCAGACGGGCCACCGTATTTCGCGAAAAAAACGTTTTCCCCTGACTGCAGGGACCCACCGGACGGACCACCGTATTTCGCGAAAAAAACATTGCCCCCGCTGTCAGCTCGGACCCACCGGAAGTGCCTCCTTATTATGCATAGAAAAATGAATACTCCTCCTGCTAGCTAGGACCCACCATGGTGGGAGGCTGACTTGTGGGCCTACTAAGTTGATGGGGAGAGAGGGCTTTGTCAACTTAGTCAATATGAACGATTCTAGCTCTAGTGACCGTATGATGTCCATCAAACGGCCGTCGTGCTTCTTCAATCTCTGCTCTTCCTGCTCCAGCCGCTCAAACAAGCGCCAGCGGGACTGCCTGCTCCCTCCTCCCCGCGGCCGGCTGTGCTACCGCGCAGGCCTCACCGCCCCACCGTACTCCCATCAGTGGCCTAGCGATCCCTCTACTCACGCACACCTGCTGTTATTCTCCGGCGAGGGCAAACGAACCAGTAAACCCTTGTATAGTCGTACTCCCCTCCGCGTGGGAAACAACTGCCGAGTCTTCCCTACCTCCGTGTCGTTCCCTTCTTAGGCCTCGCCGTCGTCCACCGCCCTGGTGCTCTCGGTGCAGCCTGGTCAACGTGGTCAACAACCGACATGCATCTGAAGTGGACTGTACGTGGAGAGGCTGATAGCTGGGTCCACGACCGCACGCAAGGAAATGCCTCCTTATTACGCGCATAATAATGATTCCTCTACCTGACATTAGGGACCCACCGAAAGGGCCTCTGTATTTAGCGAAAAAATGTTACTGCCACTGACAACTCGGACCCACCAGCTATATCTTCGCACGCAAGGAAGTGCCTCCTTATTACGCACAAAAAAAATGAATACTCCCCTTGTTAGCTGGGACCCAGTATATTGGCAGGCTGACTAGTGCGCCTACTAAGTTGTCGGGGACGGAGGGCTCTGTCATCTTAGTCAATATGGACGATTCTAGCTCCAGTGACCGTACGATGTCCATCCAACGGTTGTAGTGCTTCTTCAACCTCTGGTCTTCTTGCTCCAGCCGCCCAAACCAGCGCCGGTCGTGCCTCGTGCTCCTGCCTCCCGTGGCCTCACCACCCCTACTACTCCCACCGCTGTCCAGTCCATCCCTCTAATCACCCACAACCCCTGTTATTCTGCGGCGATGGCAGCCTCACACCGCAGCAAACCAGTGAACCCTCGTACTCCTCTACCCGTGGGCATCCACTGCCGTGTCTTCCCCGGCTCCGCGTTGTCCCCTTCCTAGGCCTCGCCGTCATCCACCGCCCTGGTGCTTTCAGCACGGCGTGGTCAACATGGTCAAGGAACGGCTTCCATCGGACGAGGACTGTACGTGGAGAGGCTGACAGCTGGGTCCATGGCCGCAGCAAGGAAGTGCCTCCTTATTACGCGTAAAATAATTATTCCTCCAGCTGACATCAGGGACCCACCGGACGGGCCACCGTATTTCGTGAAAAAAACGTTTCCCCACTGACTGCTGGGACCCACCAGCTACATCTTCGCACGCAAGGAAGTGCATCTGGGCAAAAAAAAACGATTTGCCCTGCTGGGACCCACCAGCTACATCTTCGTAGGCAAGGAAGTGCCTGACAGTTGGGACCCACCTGGTCGAAGCGTACGTAGCATTGTCATTCTGGTCGCGAACGTGTACGTACATATATACTGGGGGATGTAGAGGCGCGCACGTGTCGTAGTAGCACTACAAGAAATATGTCAACTAGTGACATTCTGTCAGTGACCCTGGAAGAATTGGTCATAGATCTATGACCATTTCAGACCAATTGGTAAAAAGCTGTTCAAGGGGCTCCAAACCCTAAACCATTGCGACCATTTTGGTTAGAAAGGTCGTAATTTCCTTACACGAAAAGGTCATAAAGCAAACAGCGCTAGTTCGCTGCCCTATTTCTAGTTGTTAATGACCAATAAAGATGGTCATAGCCTTGTAAATTGTGGTGGGTTGCTATGACTAGGCGCCACCTCATCACTTTTGCCTATGTGTCATGTCCATGTGGCAGTTTTTGCCCTAGGTTGTGAAGCAACCTATATTTCTGTCATTCCCAAAATTCCCAAAAAAATCTCATAAATTCTTTGGGTCATATCTTCGTCAAATATGTGAAAACCTTCCTTGCCTAGTTCAAAAATAATTCAAAAATATTCATTTTCCTATTCTGTTCAGAACAACAGTTTGTGAAGGAAGTACCACTTTGGCATGTCCAAATAGTATCCATTTTCTACAGTGCTTTTCTATGCCCAAATAACCATCCTCCACCAAATGCCAGCTCAATCCATTCATTATTTTGAGCCGAGCTTCAACATTCGTATTTATGTCCAGTGTGGTAGTTTGCAAAGCAAGTACCACATAGGCTCCTCCTTTTGAGCTAAAAATTTGTGAAGACCGTCTTATTAGTAACTTATCATCCTCAGCCAAAACTCACGCCCATTAGCCATGTACATTTCCCGTACCGCTAATCAAACACTTGGCTGCTAATTCATGTTTGAGCATCGATCGGTCTCCTCGTGAGAATCTTATGTTGTAATTTTCTTCCTAGCACCTACCTGGGGAGTGCCCAAACCACTAGACATTCCTAGGCCGCCCAGAACACATGGCAACGCCACGGTCACGTGGTGACCACGCGACGGGCATGCGAGTTTATGCGCTCTAGAGTTTGGGCCCTTGGCCATCGCCTAAACCTCGACGTATCGCCACCAAACCATGTATTTATGATTCAATAGGTACTTATGTAACTAGAAATGATTTTTGGAAAAAATAAATAGCAAACTATGAGGTAGCTGCAGTTCAAATTTGACTCGTTTCTAGCTGAATTGACGACAATTTGTCTTTTTCACAGGAGGTGGATCAAAACTTTTTTCACCCAACCATTTTGTCAATTGTGCATTATATATGGCCTAGTATTTTATACAATTGATTTGTTCCATTTTTGCAACAATTATTTGGTAGTTCCTTCACAAAAAAACCTCCTCTTGGGCACTCAGAAAATGAAAAATGAAATTTCCATGCAAAGAAAATGAAAACTTCCTTAGGCAACATTGTTTGGAATTCCAAGATGTACCCTTGTGCACAATATGAGGTCATTTGAACAAACTATCCCATGAATGTGGCCATAAGATTGATCATTTGGCTTGTAAGCCATGAATCTTCACGCATGATAGCTCATTTCTGAGAACACTTTTTTAAAATAATTACCGTATTACAAGTTTATTATTTTTCCTGGAAACTTGGTCACATATAATGACACAATGCAAAGGTTTTCCAATTTTTTGATTTTTTTTGAATTTTTTATGCCCGTTTCAAAATGTGGTCAAAACGGCGGGCTTGACCGTTCCTAGCTAGTGGTAGAAACTTGGAATTTTTTTGGTGTTTCTATGACTAAATAGATACTTATTTACCTAGAAATGATTTTTGGAAAAAATAAATAGCAAACTATGAGGCAGCTGGAGTTCAAATTTGACCCGTTTCCAACTGAATCGACGACAATTTGTCTTTTTCACCAGAGGTGGATCAAAACTTTTTTCACCCAAACATTTTGTCAATTGGGCATTATATATGGCCTAGTATTTTATAAAATTGACTTGGTCCATTTTTGCAACAATTATTTGGTAGTTCCTTCACAAAAAGCCTCCTTTTGGGCACTCGGAAAATGAAAAATGAAATTTCCGTGCAAAGAAAATGAAAACTTCCTTAGGCAACATTGTTTGGAATTCCAAGATGTACCCTTGTGCACAATATGAGGTCATTTGAACAAACTATCCCATGAATGTGGCCATAAGATTGATCATTTGGCTTGTAAGCCATGAATCTTCACGCATGATAGCTCATTTCTGAGAACACTTTTTTAAAATAATTACCGTATTACAAGTTTATTATTTTTCCTGGAAACTTGGTCACATATAATGACACAATGCGAAGGTTTTCCAATTTTTTGATTTTTTTTGAATTTTTTATGCCCGTTTCAAAATGCGGTCAAAACGGCGGGCTTGACCGTTCCTAGCTAGTGGTAGAAACTTGGAATTTTTTTGGTGTTTCTATGACTAAATAGATACTTATTTACCTAGAAATGATTTTTGGAAAAAATAAATAGCAAACTATGAGGCAGCTGGAGTTCAAATTTGACCCGTTTCCAACTGAATCGACGACAATTTGTCTTTTTCACCAGAGGTGGATCAAAACTTTTTTCACCCAAACATTTTGTCAATTGGGCATTATATATGGCCTAGTATTTTATAAAATTGACTTGGTCCATTTTTGCAACAATTATTTGGTAGTTCCTTCACAAAAAACATCCTTTTGGGCACTCGGAAAATGAAAAATGAAATTTCCGTGCAAAGAAAATGAAAACTTCCTTAGGCAACATTGTTTGGAATTCCAAGATGTACCCTTGTGCACAATATGAGATCATTTGAACAAACTATGCCATGAATGTGGCCATAAGATTGATCATTTGGCTTGAAAGCCATGAATCTTCACGCATGATAGCTCATTTTTTAGAACACGTTTTTAAAACAATTGCCGTATTACAAGTTTATTATTTTTCCTGGAAACTTGGTCACATATAATGACACAATGCGAAGGTTTTCCAATTTTTTGATTTTTTTTGAATTTTTTATGCCCGTTTCAAAATGCGATCAACACGGCGGGCTTGACCGTTCCTAGCTAGTGGTTGAATCTTGAACTTTTTTTGGTGTTTCTCTAATTAAATAGATACTTATGTACCTAGAAATGATTTTTGGAAAAAATAAAGAGCAAACTACGAGGCAACTACAGTTCAAATTTGACCCGCTTCCACCTGAATCGGTGGAAATTTGTCTTTTTCAGGTGAGGTGGATCAAAACTTTTTACACCAAACCATTTGGTCAATTGTGCATTAATTATGTCCTAGTATTTTATAAAATTTATTTGGTCCAATTTTGCAACAATTATTTGGGAAGTCCTTCACAAAAAAACCTCCTTTTGGGCACTCGAAAAATAGAAAATGATTTTTTCGTCCAAAGAAAATAAACACTTCCTTAGGCAACATTGTTTGCCATTTCCCGGTAACTTGGCCACATATAATGGCACAATGCGAAGGTTTTCAATTTTTTTGAATTTTTATGCCCTGTTTCAAAATGCGGTCAAAACGGCGGGGATGACCGCACGTAGGTAGAAAGATCGAAAATGCAATCAAATTGGTGATCATCCATAAAATATGGTCTAACTTAATTGAAAATTTTAGTGATGGCATTTTGCAAAATATTTTTGGTAGCTGCTTCACCCCCCTTGTTTTTAGCACTAAGAAATAGAGTAATTTTTAATGGCTCATATTTTGAACCAATCAGGACGCAGCCCACGGATCACCCCATTATAGTCGATCTAAGCCGTCCACCTCCTACGGATCCAGCGCCTCTCCTCCCTCGATCCCCTTCCTTCCCGAGAAACCCTAGGTCTCTACCCCTCCTCCTCCATCCAGATCCAGGTCCCTCCTCCGCCGCCTCCCTCTTCCCCGATCCCCGATCTAGGTGCTACAACCGTCCCGGCCACCGCGCCCGCGACCGTCCTCCCCGCCGCCCCGGATGCCGTCGCCACCTCCATCACCTCCCCGGACCCGGCCGCCACGCGCGCCTTCCTCGTCGCGCTCTCCCTCCTCGCGCACCCCTTCTCCCTCATCGCCCTCCTCGCGTTCCTCGCCGCCTGGTGCTTCCTCTACCTCCTCCGCCCCGCCGACGCCGCCCCGCTCAACGCCTTCGGCCGCACCTTCTCCGACCCCACCGATGCGGCGACCCCGCCGGAGGAGGCGGCGGCGCTCCCCGCGGCCGGGGCGAAGCTGAAGAGGATGCAGCCTCTGGAGTGGCCCCAAAGGGACGCTCTCTGCGGCGAGCTCGGGGCGGGCAACACCGGGCGCCGGGTCCGGCTCTACGGCCGGGTCGCCCTCCGCCGCTCCGACACTGGCCTCACCTTCCTCACCCTCCGCGACTCCTCCGGCATGGTCCAGGTGACCCACCGATGCACCGCGGCACGCCTCCCATGGCGCGCCCCCGCCCCAAACCCATCGACCGCGAGAAGGTCAGCCAGGCCTCCGCAACCCTAACGTTTTTACTTGTTATACTAGCATGCGGGCAGATGCTAGTGTGCAGTTCAGTAAGCACTGTATTTAGGCATGTTATTCGGTTTTGCGTTTAGAGGATTGCGAGGACTGATTGACTGAATTCTTCTTATGCAGACCTGCCGCCTCCTGCTCCGGGTTTTCACCAAGGTAAGGCCCAGTTGTCTCTTTTCTTCTACTCTTTCGTCTTCTTTTTAGCGCACCTGCAGTCGAGAGCGCATTATGATATCCTCAATTCGCTTGGTTTGTCCAATATTTGATTGGATCTTGTGGTCCATGGATGGTCGGTAGCGAAGTAATCGGAAACGTATGGTGCTATCCGAATGATGCTACTAAAACATGGTCCATTACCACTGTGCTCACACTGTTGCATTTTTTAAGGATGTATAAGTTCTGTTCCTGATGGTGCTGTGTAGGTCGGTTCGACCGTATGGCACCTGTAGTTGAGCAGCACTTGATCAGGTGTTTAACTCTAGTTTTGGCTAATAACAAGCATGACTTGGTGATACAACGGAGGATCCCAATACTTATTTACCATAATGTTGGTTATTGTGTATCACATTGAAAAAGAAAGTGCACAATGACTTACCTTTGTATGTCAGGATTTATTCTTCATCTGTTACTCTTCCTTTTGCTAGTGACTTCACTGTCTTGTGAGATTTTGCTTCTTTATTACAGGGTTAAATAGTCCACTGTTTTGTCTGGTCTCTGTGTCTCTCAATGACAGCAATCTGAACTGATGTATTGTGTGCCTTAAAAAGCATGGCTGCAACCATTCCTAATTTTTGTTCGGTTTGGATTTGGATGCAGCAGGTGCTCTACTCTTGCGCACGGTGATCGGTGTGACGGCAGCTATGTATGGCAGCGACCACAAGCTCATCGGTGAGCGGCTCCCTCTCCCACCCCTAGTTCTCTTTTCTAAGATGTAGTGTTCTATGCAGAAGATCTATTTGCTAGTACTTGGGCTCATTGCTGTTTATAATTGATTGTTCTATTATTATGTATACTGAAAATGCTATAACGAATTTACTGCTCATATTCCTATAAAAACGCCCTCGTGCGAATTAATGACATGCTTCATTTCTGAACAAACAGGGAAGTTGAAGATTTTGCTAGGAGGCTCAATTCTGTTTGGCCTGAAAGAATGCATTTGGGTCAAGAAAGAAGAATTGAATCGCAACTGATTGGTGGTAATGGTTCTCTGCTGAGATTTTCTGGTAATATTTTCCATATAGAATAGTTGAAACTGTAGTGAGTAAAGAATTTAGCCCACTCTACTGAATCTTTTGGAAGAACAAAAGGTTTTACATACTAAAGTACAGTGTTTGGTTAGTCCAACGTAAAGTAGGAATTACCTCATTCTTGCACCAGCTCATTCCATAACTGGGTCAAGTGATAATTTGTATGTGTCGGCAGGGTTCAATCACAGGTGAATACCGTGCAGTGGAGGGCGACCCAGCTGTAGAGCCGGACCCGGTTGGCCTCACCTTCCTCACCACGTTGGCCTGAGCACGCTTAACTTCCGGAAGTTAAGCGTGCTTAACTTCCGGAAGTTAAGCGTGCTCAGAGATTAGTGAGGAAGTTAAGCGTGCTCAGGCTGGAGTAGTGAGAGGATGGGTGACCGTCCGGGAAGTTAGATGATTTGGAATGATGAGGGGTGATTAGAGACTAAATTGAGCAGCGATGCGGGGAGATTAGAGATTTGAGGTTAAAATAATTCAGCAATTTGGAAATTAGGGGGAAAATCGAATTTTTATATCGAAAAAATTCAAAAACAAATCAGAGATTAGAGATTAGTAGTAGCGTCGGTTGGCACCCGCGCTACTGCTAAAGGACGTAGTAGTAGCGCGGGTCGCACCCGGGCTACTGCTATACGTTAGCTGTAGCGCCTTATTAGTAGCGCCGGCCCCCGCGCTACTAATAGGCCCAAAACCCGCGCTGCTGCTAGGCTTTTCCCTAGTAGTGCCTCCCGATCAACAGGACCCCCGTTCGACCGTAGGAGGTCCGTTTCGTCTGTTTTGCGGCATGCCACACCCCTCCCGATCAACAGGACCCCCGTTTCGACCGTAGGAGGTCCGTTTCCTCCGTTTTGCGGTACGCCACACCCCTCCCGAGCAACAGGACCCCGTTCCGAACATAGGAGGTTTGTTTCCTCCGTTGAGCGGTACGCCAGGCCTCGTTTCCATCGCCTGTTCCGTCCAAGCCCTCCCGATGAACATGACCACGCATTCCGTTCCGACCCACCCGGTTGGCTCCCACGCGTTTCGTTGCCTCCCGATGAACACGACGCATTCCGTTGCTTCCCCATGAACACGACCGGAGGAGTCGCGGATGGTGAGGAAGGTGAGGCCAACGTGGGAGCGGTGGAGGGCGACCCAGCCGTAGAGCCAGACCCGGCGCCCGGCGTCGCCTGCCCCGAGCTCGCCGTAGAGAGCGTCCCTCTGGGTCCACTCCAGAGGCTGCATCCTCTCCAGCTTCGCCCCGGCCGCGGGGAGCGTCGCCGCCTCCTCCGGCGGGGTCGCCGCATCGGTGGGGTCGGAGAAGGTGCGGCCGAAGGCGTTGAGCGGGGCGGCGTCGGCGGGGCGGAGGAGGTAGAGGAAGCACCAGGCGGCAAAGAACACGAGGAGGGCGATGAGGGAGAAGGGGTGCGCGAGGAGGGAGAGCGCGACGAGGAAGGCGCGCGTGGCGGCCGGGTCCAGGGAGGCGATGGAGGTCGCGACGGTGTCCGGGGCGGCCGGGAGGACGGTCGCGGGCACGGTGGCCGGGATGGTTGTAGCACCTAGATCGGGGATCGGGGAAGAGGAAGGCGGCGGAGGAGGGACCTGGATCTGGATGGGGGAGGAGGGGTAGAGACCTAGGGTTTCTCGGGAAGGAAGGGGATTTAGGGAGGAGAGGTGCTGGATCCGTAGGAGGTGGACGGCTTAGATCGACTATAATGGGGTGATCCGTGGGCTGCGTCCTGATTGGTTCAAAATATGAGCCATTAAAAATTACTCTATTTCTTAGGGCTAAAAACAAGGGGGGGGGGTGAAGCAGCTAGCAAAACTATTTTCCAAAATGCCATCACTAAAATTTTCAATTAAGTTAGACCATATTTTATGGATGATCACCAATTTGATTGCATTTTCGATCTTTCTACCTACGAGCGGTCATCCCCGCCGTTTTAACCGCATTTTGAAACAGGGCTTAAAAATTCAAAAAAATTGAAAACCTTCGCATTGTGCCATTATATGTGGCCAAGTTACCGGGAAATGGCAAACAATGTTGCCTAAGGAAGTTTTCATTTTCTTTGGACGAAAAAACCATTTTGTATTTTTCGAGTGCCCAAAAGGAGGTTTTTTTGTGAAGGACCTCCCAAATTATTGTTGCAAAATTGGACCAAATCAATTTTAAAATACTAGGACATATTTAATTCACAATTGACTAAATGGTTGGGTGTAAAAAGTTTTGATCCACCTCACGTGAAAAAGTCAAATTTCCACCGATTCAGCTGGAAGTGGGTCAAATTTGAACTGTAGCTGCCTCTTAGTTTGCTCTTTATTTTTTCCAAAAATCATTTCTAGGTACATAAGTATCTATTTAATCAGAGAAACACCAAAAAAAGTTCAAGATTCAACCACTAGCTAGGAACGGTCATGCCCGCCGTTTTGACCGCATTTTGAAACGGGCATAAAAACTTCAAAAAAAACAAAAATTCGGAAAACCTTTGCATTGTGTCATTATATGTGACCAATTTTCCAGGAAAAATAATAAACTTGTAATACGGCAATTATTTTAAAAAAAATGTTCTAAAAAATGAGCTATCATGCGTGAAGATTCATGGCTTTCAAGCCAAATGATCAATCTTATGGCCACATTCATGGCATAGATTGTTCAAATGATCTCATATTGTGCACAAGGGTACATTTTGGAATTCCAAACAATGTTGCCTAAGGAAGTTTTCATTTTCTTTGCACGGAAACTTCATTTTTCATTTTCCGAGTGCCCAAAAGGAGGTTTTTTGTGAAGGAACTACCAAATAATTGTTGCAAAAATGGACCAAATTAATTTTATAAAATACTAGGCCATATATAATGCACAATTGACAAAATGTTTGGGTGAAAAAAGTTTTGATCCACCACTGGTGAAAAAGACAAATTGTCGTTGATTCAGTTGGAAACGGGTCAAATTTGAACTGCAGCTGCCTCATAGTTTGCTATTTTTTTTTCCAAAAATCATTTATAGGTAAATAAGTATCTATTTAATCATAGAAACACCAAAAAATTCCAAGTTTCTACCACTAGCTAGGAACGGTCAAGCCCGCCATTTTGACCGCATTTTGAAACGGGCATAAAAAATTCAAAAAAATCAAAAAATTGGAAAACCTTCGCATTGTGTCATTATATGTGACGAAGTTTCCCGGAAAAATAATAAACTTGTAATATGGTAATTATTTTAAAAAAAGTGTTCTTAGAAATGAGCTATCATGCGTGAAGATTCATGGCTTTCAAGCCAAATGATCAATCTTATGGCCACATTCATGGCATAGTTTCTTCAAATGATCTCATATTGTGCACAATGGTATATCTTGGAATTCCAAACAATGCTGCCTAAGGAAGTTTTCATTTTCTTTGCACGGAAATTTCATTTTTCATTTTCCGAGTGCCCAAAAGGAGGTTATTTGGTGAAGGAACTACCAAATAATTGTTGCAAAAATGGACCAAATCAATTTTATAAAATACTAGGCCATATATAATGCACAATTGACAAAATGGTTTGGTGAAAAAAGTTTTGATCCACCTCTGGTGAAAAAGACAAATTGCCGTCGATTCAGTTGGAAACGGGTCAAATTTGAACTGCAGCTGCCTCATAGTTTGCTATTTATTTTTTCCAATAACCATTTCTAGTTACATAAGTACCTATTTAATCTTAGAAACACAAAAAAATTTCCAAGATTCTACCACTAGCTAGGAACGGTCAAGCCCGCCGTTTTGACCGCATTTTGAAACGGGCATAAAAAATTCAAACAAAATCAAAAAATTGGAAAACCTTCACATTGTGTCATTATATGTGACCAAGTTTCCAGGAAAAATAATAAACTTGTAATATGGTAATTATTTTAAAAAAGTGTTCTCAGTAATGAGCTATCATGCGTGAAGTTTCATGCCTTTCAAGCGAAATGATCAATCTTATGGCCACATTCATGGCATAGTTTGTTCAAATGATCTCATATTGTGCACAAGGGTACATCCTGGAATTCCAAACAATGTTGCCTAAGGAAGTTTTCATTTTCTTTCCACGGAAATTTCATTTTTCATCTTCCGAGTGCACAAAAGGAGGTTTTTTTGTGAAGGAACTACCAAATAGTTGTTGCAAAAATGGACCAAATCAATTTTATAAAATACTAGGCCATATATAATGCACAATTGACAAAATGGTTGGGTGAAAAAAGTTTTGATCCACCTCTGAAGAAAAAGACAAATTGCCGTCGATTCAGCTAGAAACGAGTCAAATTTGAACTGCAGCTGCCTCATAGTTTACTATTTATTTTTTTCCAAAAATCATTTCTAGTTACATAAGTACCTATTTAATCATAAATACATGGTTTGGTGGCGATACGTCGAGGTTTGGGCGGTGGCCAAGGGCCCCAACTCTAGAGCGCGTAAACTCGCATGCCCGCCGCGTGGTCACCACGTGACCGTGGCGTTGCCATGTGTTCTGGGCGGCCTTGGCATGTCTAGTGGGTTGGGCACTCCCCAGGTAGGTGCTAGGAAGAAAATTACAACATAAGATTCTCACGAGGAGACCGATCGGTGCTCAACCATGAATTAGCAGCCAAGTGTTTGATTAGCGGTATGGGAAATGTACATGGCTAATGGGCGTGAGTTTTGGCTGAGGATGATCAGTTAGTAATAAGACCGTCTTCACAAATTTTTAGCTCAAAAGGAGGAGCCTATGTGGTACTTGCTTTGCAAACTACCACACTGGACATAAATACGAATGTTGAAGCTCGGCTCAAAATAATGAATGGATTGAGTTGACATTTGGTGGAGGATGGTTATTTGGGCATAGAAAAGCACTGTAGAAAATGGATACTATTTGGACATGCCAAAGTGGTACTTCCTTCACAAACTGTTGTTCTGAACAGAATAGGAAAATGAATATTTTTAAATTATTTTTGAACTAGGCAAGGAAGGTTTTTACATATTTGACGAAGATATGACCCAAAGAATTTATGAGATTTTTTTGGGAATTTTGGGAATGGCAGAAATATAGGTTGCTTCACAACCTAGGGCAAAAACTGCTACATGGACATGACACATAGGCAAAACTGATGAGGTGGCGCCTAGTCATAGTAACCCACCACAATTTACAAGGCTATGGCCATCTTTATTGGTCATTAACAACTAGAAATAAGGCAGCGGACTAGCGCTGTTGCTTTATGACCTTTTTGTGTAAGGAAATTACGACCTTTTTGACCAAAATGGTCGCAATGGTTTAGGGTTTGGAGCCCCTCGAACAACTTTTTACCAATTGGTCTGAAATGGTCATAGATCTATGACGAATTCTTCTAGGGTCACTGACAGAAGGTCACTAGTTGACATATTTCTTGTAGTGCTACTACAACACGTGCACGCCTCTACATCCACCAGTATATATGTACGTACACGTTCGCGACCAGAATGACAACGCTACATACGCTTCGACCAGGTGGGTCCCGACTGTCAGGCACTTCCTTGCCTGCGAAGATGTAGCTGGTGGGTCCCAGCAGTCAGGGGGCGAATTATTTTTTTTGCCTGGATGCACTTCCTTGCATGCGAAGATGAAGCTGGTGGGTCCCAGCAGTCAGTGGGGAAACGTTTTTTTCACGAAATACGGTGGCCCGTCCGGTGGGTCCCTGATGTCAGGTGGAGGAATAATTATTTTGCGCATAATAAGGAGGCACTTCCTTGCTGCGGTCGTGGACCCAGCTGTCAGCCTCTCCACGTACAGTCCACGTCCGATGGAAGCTGTTCCTTGACCATGTTGACCACGCCGTGCCGAGAGCACCAGGGCGGTGGATGACGGCGAGGACTAGGAAGGGGACGACGTGGAGTCGGGGAAGATGCGGCAGTGGATGCCCACGCGTAGAGGAGTACGAGGGTTCACTGTTTTGCTGCGGTGTGAGGCTGCCATCGCCGCAGAAGAACAGGGGTTGTGGGTGATTAGAGGGATGGCCTAGACATCGGTGGGAGTAGAAGGGGTGGTGAGGCCACGGGAGGCAGGAGCACGAGGCACGACCGACGCTGGTTTGGGCGGCTGGAGCGAGAAGACCAGAGGTTGAAGAAGCACTACGGCCGTTGGATGGACATTGTACGGTCACTGGAGCTAGAATCGTGCATATTGACTAAGATGAGAAAGTCCTCCGTCCCCGACAACTTAGTAGGCCCACTAGTCAGCCTGCCAATATACTGGGTCCCAGCTAACAGGGGGAGTATTCATTTTTTTTGTGCGTAATAAGGAGGCACTTCCTTGCGTGCGAAGATATAGCTGGTGGGTCTGAGTTGTCAGCGGCAGTAACATTTTTTCGCGAAATACAGAGGCCCTTTCGGTGGGTCCCTGATGTCAGGTGGAGGAATCATTATTTTGCGTGTAATAAGGAGGCATTTCCTTGCGTGCGGCCGTGGACCCAGCTGTCAGCCTCTCCACGTACAGTCCACTTCAGATGCATGTTGGTGATTTTTCATATAAAAAACTTTTTCATCCGAGTTAGTATGCAAAAGTTATGCCCATTTTTACAAATTCTCGAGAGATTTTGCAAATAATGTCGAAATTCATATTTGCAATTTTTCCCAACAACTAGACCACGTATCACATGGGAAACTTATTTTCTTTTATTTTTTTGACATTTTCATCATTTTCTTTTTTTTAAAACTGAAAAGGCGATCCACCGGGGGGGGGTAGAGTTTGAAAATGGGACCTTTAGTAGTAGCGCGGGTTTTTAACCCTCGCTGCTGCTATGGCACCACTTACTAGTAGCGAGGGCTAAAAACCAGCGCTAATGCTATCTCCCTTAGTAGTAGTGAGGGTTAAAAACCCGCACTACTACTATGGCATGTCCCGGGGGGCACGGTAGAGACCGCTTAGTAGTAGCGAGTGTTAAAAACCCGCGCTACTGCTATCTACTAAGTAGTAGCGAGGTTTAAAAACCTGCGCTTCTAGTAAGTAGCAGTAGCGAGGGTTTTTAACACTCGCTACTAGTAAGATTCTGTGTATAGGCTTTTCCCTAGTAGTGAGGGGTGTCTCATAGCGCAAAACGGATGAAACGAACTTGTATTGGAGCGCTACGGTCGAAACGGGGGTCCTGTTTATCGGGAGGGGTGTGGCGTACCGCAAAACGAGACTCCACGGGATATTGTTCATCTCCACCATCGACCTCCTCCAGCCTCCACGGGCTACCGTCGACCTCCTCCAGCCTCCACGGGCTCCTGTTCATCCAGCCTCCACCGCGCGCTACTCCACCGGCTACTGTTCAACCACCCCTCCACGGGCACCACTCCACCGTCTACTGTTCATCCAGCACTCCACACCACGGGGTCCTGTTCAACCACCCCTACACGGCCACCCCTCCACCGTCTACTGTTCATCCAGCCCTCCACACCACGGGGTTCTGTTTATCCAGAGGCAACGCCACTGCTCACTGTTCATCCAGTTAGCAGCAGTATCGAAGGAATCGCTCGATCGGGTTCAGTTAACAGCCATCGATCGATCGCTCGGGTTCAGTAACGCGTAGCCTGCAGTGCAATCGCTCGGGTTCAGTTAGAGCCCAACGCCTCGCTCGGGTTCAGTTAGAGCCAACGCCTCGCACACACGCGTGTACCTATACGAGAGAAACGCGCATCACTCGGCCCCCAACCTCCCACCGTAAGCGGCAACTCCCCGAAATTTTCCACCCCCTCGCTTCTACCACGGTTTTTCCGTCATGGATGGCCCAAAGAATGTCATGCAGCTGCGTCTCTGGCCCGCCCAGGACGAAAAGCCCATTTTCTGTCATGATTTTTTGTCATAGGAGTAGGAGCCCACCACATCTATGACGATACCGGATTTTTTCACAATTATCGTCATAGAAGTGTAATATGTATGACAGAAAAAATTTTGTTCGGCCTAAAATGTCAAGGATGTGTCTTCTTTTTGTAGTGCTGGTGGGTCCCAGCTGTCAGGTGGACGAATCATTATTTTCCATGTAATAAGGAGGCACTTCCTTGCTGCGGCCGCGGACCCAGCTGTCAGCCTCTCCACGTACAGTCCACGTCCGATGGAAGTCGTTCCTTGACCACATTGACCAGGCCGCACTGAGAGCACCACGGCGGTGGACGACGGCGAGGCCTAGGAAGGGGACGACGCGGAGCCGGGGAAGGCGCGGCAGTGGAAGCCCGCGCGGAGAGGAGTACGAGGGTTCACTGGTTCGGCTGCGGTGTGAGGCTGCCGTCGCCGTAGGGCCTGACCAGTGGTGGGAATAGTAGGGGGTGGTGAGGCCTCCGCGGCAGCACAACCGGCCACGGCAGGCAGGACCATGCGGCACGACCGACGCTGCTTTGGGCGATTGGAGCAAGAAGACCAGAGGTCGAAGAAGCACTACAGCCTTTGGATGGACATTGTACGCTCACTGGAGCTAGAATCATTCTTATTGACTAAGTCGACGAAGCCCTTGGTACGCGCCAACTTAGTAGGCCCACAAGTCAGCCTCCCACCAAGGTGGGTCCCATCTAGCAGGGGAGTATTCATTTTTTTGTGCGTAATAAGGAGGCACTTCCGGTGGGTCCGAGGTGACAGCAGGGGGAACGTTTATTTCGTGAAATACGGAGGCCCATCCGATGGGTCCCAGCAGTCAGAGCGGAAACATTTTTTTCGCGAAATAAGGTGGCCCGTCCGGTGGGTCCCTGCTGTCAGGTGGAGGAGTAATTATTTTGCGCGTAATAAGGAGGCACTTCCTTGCGGCCGCCATGGACCTAGCTGTCACCCTCTCCATGTACAGTACTCTTCCGATGGAAGTCGGTCATTAACCACGTTGACCACGCTGCACCGAGAGCACCAGGGCGGTGGACGACGGTGAGGCCTAGGAAGGGGACAACGCGGAGCCGGGGAAGACGCAGCAGTGGAAGCCCGAGCGGAGAGGAGTACGAGGGTTCACTGGTTCGGCTGCGGTGTGAGGCTGCCGTCGCCGCAGAATAACATGGGGTGTGGATGAGTGGAGGGATGGCCTGGCTTGCGGTGGGAGTAGTATGGGGGCGGTGAGGCCTCCGCGGCAGCACAGCCGGCCACGGTAGGTAGGAGCAGGCGGCACGACCGATGCTGCTTTGGGCGGCTGGAGCAAGAAGACCAGAGGTTAAAGAAGCACTACGACCGTTGGATGGACATCGTACGGTCACTGAAGCTAGAATCGTTTATATTGACTAAGTTGACAAAGCCCTTGGTACGCGCCAACTTAGTTGGCCCACAAGTCAGCCTCTGAAACGGTGCGCCCAGATGTCAATGGGAGGAATCATTTTTTGGGCGGCCGAAGCTAAGAATATCCGAGATTGAAGAAGAAGCGCGACATCCATTGGATAGACATCCAACGGCCACTGCTACCAGAACCGTGTGTTGACTATAATAAGTTGACAAAGCCTTGTATACGCGTGAACTTAGTTTTTTTAGGGGACGCGTCAACTTAGTAGGCCCACAAGTGTGTGACAGAGAACTTATAGCCCATTTGCGATTTTTAAGAAGGTACAACCCATTTTTGAATTCTAATGGAATTTACTACATCCCATTTATAGTTTGTTAAAACTACATCCCATTTTCTAGCTAGGACAATGACTAATAGTTTCAACCAACCGTTGAAGATAGAATTCAATAAAATTTCCCACATTTTGATGGGATCCAAAATATTTTTATCCCGAAATTTCTAGTCAGATTAAATATAAATTTGTATTACGTAGAAATTGTACGGAACATTGCGCGTGCAACAATGAAAATTTAAGATTTTCAAAATCCATGAGTAATATTTTATAAACTAATTTCGTGTTTGGTGCATTTTCTTATAGTTACTACCTAGTTTTTATAATTACATCCCATTTATTATTTTTAAAGCCCATTTTCCTGTTAAGCCTAAGGCATCCCTCCTAGGAAAGATTTGCAGCCCAGCGGGGCGGAGAATAACAAGTTGACCTTGCCTGGGTATTCCTCCAAAAAACGTAGAGCTGGGCTAGCCATTTTCATCTTCAAAAATATAATATATCTAGGCTGGATATCTGGCCTAGGCTAGACGGGCCATAGCCGACCAGTTAATACCCTGCTCTCCTCTGAACAACAACAAAATCATCGCCAAGAAAAACTCTGCAGTGCTCACGCCTCAAAAACACAAATACTGGTCGAGCTGCTTGGTCCCATCTGTCGGCCGCACCTTGTGCAATTCTCTCGTTTATATTGACTACATAGGTTGACAATGGTGGGGGACCGTGATGTCAGGAAACCAGGAGGAAGCAAAAAAAATTTAGTTGTACATAATAAGGAGGCACTTACGTACGTACGGCTATGGCCCTAGTGGGTCCCTAGTGTCATCCAGTCAAAATAAAGTCATGTCCTGAATCCTCATGTTCGTTGACGATGTTAACAATGCTCGGTGCCATGGCGAGTGCAACAACTCGAAGGACGACAGAGAGGGCCTCGCGTGCCCTATGGATGGTCTGATACAACGCCCGCTGCTCATTCAGGAAGCCAGGATCATCGGACACCTATGAGCACCTTCGAGAAACTAAGACGGCATGAAACAGTAAGGCCGCGCTTGGGAGCTCTCGTTTATTTCAAACATGTATTAACATACAAGTGTAATTTACTCGTCATCGGAAACAATGCGTAAAATATAGGCGTAATGAAACCAAGGGCCCGAGGTCTGTAAGTAAAACCGGCGGGTTACGCGTGTAATTTGAGAGACCAGTGTATATTTTACGAGCACTCCTATATGGACGACATTACCAGACGATACATGCATGACGTGCGTATCATGCCATCCATGGGCAAGGCTGAAACATCAGCTAAAGGCTGGATTAGCAATCGTCCGAGTGCCGTTCAGCGTTTTTATCGTGTGTGTAGTACTTTCAATATTTTACTAGTCGAAATCGACCAACCAAGCGCTTCGCCCGAGATAATCTGCTTTTATTTACAAGCGTCAGTTTTACAAGCGGTTTTGGTTGGAAAATGAGGATCCAATCACGGCCTAATATGATGAGTTGGTCGGAAGATCATATGGTTTCACGTCTAACCTACCCGACTTGTCGTATAGGCTATGAATGAAACATAAGACGATGAACTTCTTAAGCATAGAAACAACAGAAGAGGATGATCTTCTTAACAAGCAAATCACTGGCATTAGATCAACATGCAAAACAATATGAAGCATTATTCTCTGGAGGCACGGTGAACAGCTCGTGATGCCGCATGCCACAACTTTCCATGCTCAACTTTGCAATCAAACACAAGGCCTGGCATTACATAGACAATATTCAGAAAAAATCTTAACACAGGAATATCTCGGTAGAGTAACTATTTACTTCTAAATTGAACACAGGAATAGGAGAAAACAATCGACGCTGCTCACAGCAAGGGCGTCCCACTAAAAAATATCAAATGCATGTCTTCTCGCTAACTTCAATGAGCAAATTTTGACAAGGTTTTCCAATTCCAATATATTAAACTAACGTCTTCTTGCTAACATCAATGATTAAACTTTGACAAGCTTTTCCTATTCAAAATATGTAATGCCTATTATCGTGGAGTCCCGTCATAGCTTCTTGTACTTGTTTGGGCACTTTTTGCCCAGTGCACTCCACGTGTTGTAGAATTGCCAATGCTCTCTGCAGACTAGTCATGTCATGAGCGTCTAATAATACTCTATAAAGCTTCTTGGTAATTCCTTCTATAGTGTAGTGCAAACAGTGACTGCTTCTTTCTGCAAAGTGGAACGACCAACTGGACCCAGTAATGCAGCAGTTTGCCTTGGACACATTAATTGGCTCCTTTTGTGTAGTTCAACTAAAATCAAAGTCGGAATAAAACCGAGCTTTAATTTTGATATCCCTGTAAGCAACAATAGGTATAAGGGAAACAATTACTGAGAAATAATGGTTGATGACTTGTACTCCCAGAAGAAAAGCATCTACTGATCTACCTTATCTTAATGGGAAACAAAGCAGGAGAGTAGCAATTCTCCATCAGTGTGATTCATTCATATTGACTGAGGCATTATCTTAACAATGCCTTGTTTCAACATGTATAAAGAACGACAAAGCAGAGAAGTACCATTCCTAAAATAATGCAACTGATTTATTTTAACAGAGACATTATCTTAACAATACCTTGGTTAAACATGTAGAAAGAACTACAAAGCAGGATAGTACCATTCCTAACAAGTGTTGCAGTTTTGAACTAAGATTCAATAGTTAATTAATTCTGAGAGTGGCATTGCTTAATTACTAGCGGCATTAGATTAACGTAAAGCATAAACATTTCCAGGGGAGAGTGGGCACAACAACACCTTGTGTTTACATATACTTATAAAGGGGGTGATGCAGAGTTTGTTGTAACAAAGCAACAAGCATCATGTCTGGGTTGGTACCATTTTTGTTCACTACTTAATGGGAAAACAGAGCAATACAATAGCTTCAATTCAACATTTATTTAAAACAGTACCAATACAAGTAGCACAGCGTCTCAAAACACACTGCACGATCATGTGGATGAAGGCAAGTACCAACCTGTCATGACGCTCACAAGATAACCTATGAATCTGCCAACACGAATAGGAAATTCAATCTCGCTTTGTGCAGTTGCACTGAAATCAAGCAAAGTGTTTCGTGTAGAGAAGCAAAATGTCGCAATAGCAAAAACTTGAATAGATATCCCTATTTAAACAGAGGACAAAAAGGAATCAATTACTGGCTAATAAAGGAGGATGAAACATGCGGCCACAAAAATGGTAATCTCGCCAATCCCTAACTAGTGTTGCAGTTTTGAACTAAGATTTAGTAGTTAATTCTGAGAGTGGCATTGCTTAATTTTACCAGTGGCATTAGATTAACAAAAAGCATAAACCGTTCCAGGGGAGAGTGGGTGCAACAACACCATGTGCTTCCATCTACTTATAAAGGGGGTGATCCATAGTTTGTTGTAACAAAGCAACAAGAATCATGTCTGGGTTAGTACCATTTTTGTTCACTACTTAATGGGAAAAGAGAGCAATACAATAGCTTCAATTCAACATTTATTTAAAATAGTACCAATACAAGTAGCACAACATCTCAAAACACACTGCACGATCATGTGGATGAAGGCAAGTACCAACCTATCATGACGCTCACAAGATAATGTATGAATCTGCCAACACGAATAGGAAACCCAATCTCGTTTTGTGCAGTTGCACTGAAATCAAGCAAAGTGTTTCTGTCAGTGGGAAACGACACCTACGGGATCACTGGAATCCCTTCTACGGTTGCGGGGCGCGGGGATCATGAGGAAAGCGGGACTAATAGACGACACAAAAGGATTTACCCAGGTTCGGGCTGCAAAGATGCGTAAAACCCTACGATCCTGCTTTGGTGGATGTATTTAATGTTCTTGAGATCTTGAACTAGCTCTGGGTGCTGCATGGTTCCAAAGAGCCGAATCCCTTCCCCTTATGCCATGGGCCTCCTTTTATAGGCGGAAGGGGCTGCCACAGTGGCACACAGGAGGTGGTAAGGGCTACAGTGTTGCGAGCTTATCGCTCGTATTACAGGACAAGGCGCATTTAATGCAAGGCTTAGGTGTTCCTTCGCTTTATCGGGGACGGGGGCGAGGCTTGTCCTGTCCGTCGCTGCTCCTCTTTGCTACGACACACGCCCTGGCCAGCAGTGCATGCAGTGCCATGTAGGCAGGCAGGCAGCTAAGGTGGCGCGATGGTGGAGCCCTCACGAAGGTTTGCATGTTGCCACGCAGGTGCCTGCCCAGCTGGCTGGGTTGGCAGCTGCATGTGAACGGCGGCGAAGAATTGGCTGGCGTGGGCCTGCCAGTGGCCCTGCCGGTGTGCTTGGCGAGGGCCTTGTCGGGTGGCCCGGCAAGGGTCTTGCCGTGGCACGCTGGCTTCCCCGGCAAACACCTTGCTGGGGGCTTTGTGGGTTTCTTCGGTGAGGATGGTTGCCTTCCTGTCCTCACTTGATCTTGATTATTCTATGTCTTCACAACAATCTGCATGCCACCACGGTGGTGCCTCCCGAGCCCTGTCCCAACGCTTTTGTCGAGCGCTGGTGGGCTCAAGGGTGGCTCACTTCGGTTGGCGTGGGCGAGCTGCCCCGGCAAGGGTCCTTGCCGTGGAAACCTGCTATGCCTATCTCGTCTTTGTGGGCTTGGTCCTTGTTGTTGCCTCGTTTGTCTTGTGGCTTTGGCTTCTCTCCGGCTTCCCTTTCCTTCCATGCTATGTGTGGCTGTGGTGGGAGGCTCTGACTGCCCGTGCACAAGTAGAGAGGTCAAAAGCATAGCCCCTACTTTTGTACACCGAAAGGAGCCTCCGGGCCTGGGCCACAAATAAGCGTAGCACGTTGTGGGGCCAGGCCCAGAACGGTGCGCGGGCAGTTGGTGCGGATTTATACCGCGGCCACTGTTCCGTCCGCTGCGCTTCCCCACGACCCGCGTTGAACGCATGACGTGGGGGTCATGCGCGTGCATGACGTGGGAGGCATGCGTGGGACAACGCTCGTACGCATGCGTCGCATCATAGTTAATGGGAAAGGTGGCGGCCCGCGCCTTCCCATAAAAAGGAATAACCGCGGGTGCTCTGCTCACTTTGCCCCTTCCCTGCGCCTTCCTGCAATCTGAGAACCGCCGCCTCCTTCCTCTCGAGCCTCTCTGCTTTCGTCCATCGCCGCCGCGCTTTCGCTATCCTCTGCTTTTCCGCTTTCCGCAGTCGCCATGGCGCCCAAGCCCACCAAGGGCAACGGAGCGACAAAGGATGTCGGCTTGTCGGAGCAGCCGGAGAGCGAGCTGGTGGCGCGGTGGGTGCAGTCCGCCTATTTCCCCTCGACGGTTGGCGTGCCCGAGCTTCGGGAGATGTTCAAGTGTTTGTGGGGCGTGAATACGGGGGGAGAGAAGAGAGGGCATCCGGCCACGACCGTCGTCCCTGCCAGCGCCGGGACCTTCGCGCATCGGTACCCCTTCTTCGTCGATTATTTCTCCTGCGGGCTCTGCCCCCTGTCGGTGTCAAAACCGGCGGATCTCGGGTAGGGGGTCCCGAACTGTGCGTCTAGGCGGATGGTAATAGGAGACGAGGGACACGATGTTTTTACCCAGGTTCGGGCCCTCTCGATGGAGGTAAAACCCTACGTCCTGCTTGATTAATATTGATGATATGGGTAGTACAAGAGTAGATCTACCACGAGATCAAGGAGGCTAAACCCTAGAAGCTAGCCTATGGTATGATTGTTGTAATGTATGTTGTCCTGCGGACTAAAGCCCTTCGGTTTATATAGATACCGGAGAGGGCTAGGGTTACACAGAGTCGGTTACAATGGTAGGAGATCTACATATCCGTATTGCCAAGCTTGCCTTCCACGCCAAGGAAAGTACCATCCGGACACGAGTCGGAGTCTTCAATCTTGTATTTTGTAGTCTTGGAGTCCGGCGGACATTCATAGTACGGCTGTCCGGACACCCCCTAGTCCAGGACTCCCTCAGTAGCCCCTGAACCAGTCTTCAATGACGATAAGTCCGGCGTGCATAATGTTCGGCATTGCAAGGCGGGTTCCTCCCTTGAATAATCCAGAGAAGATCATGAACACCAGGATAGTGTCCGGCTCTGCAAAATAAATTCCACATTCCACCGTAGAGAGAATAAAATGTACACTTAGTTCAATCTGCTGACGTATTATGCGGCGTGACATCACACCGCCACCAGGCCTTTGTTTGAATTATTATACCACCTCAGCATGTTTAGCGAAGCGGTTTCCTTGGCACGTCTTGTCGATGCAGAGATTATGTTCCCCTTATTCCGGGATTCTCATCAATACGTGCATGGGTAACCCAACTGCGCCATTGATGGTGGCGCTTGGGAGATAAGCGAGTTTTACCAGGCTGGTGGGGGACGTATAGTTTTGTCCGCCTATATATAAGGGGTAAGGATTCACCTTCTCACCTATGCCTTCTTCCTCCTTTGCTTATTCATCCCCGCGAACTCAAGCTCCAACGCCCGAGCTCGCGCATCTCGCCTCGACCTTCTCCGAATATGTCCGGAACGGGAGGTAAATGGTTAGCCTCCACCGTCAAGGAGGAGGACATCACCAAGCTGCGCAGCGCCGGATACCTTTCCGGTGATATCGCGCATCGGCTGCCCGACGAGGGGCAGCTCATCCCTACCCCCAGGCCTCATGAGAGGGTCGTCTTCCTCCCCCACTTCCTCCGTGGACTGGGCTTTTCGCTCCATCCATTTGTCCGGGGGCTCATGCTTTACTACGGCCTGGATTTCCACGATCAGGCGCCGAACTTTATCCTCAAATCTCGGCGTTTATCGTCGTGTGCGAGGCCTTCCTCTGCATCCGGCCCCACTTCGGCCTGTGGCTCAAGACCTTCAACGTCAAGCCGAAGGTTGTGAAGGGTACGCAAGCGGAATGCGGAGGCGCCATGTTGGGCAAATTGCCCAATGTCCCTTGGCTGGAAGGGACCTTCATGGACTCCGTCAAGGGGTGGCAATCGGGGTGGTTCTACATCACCGAGCCGCACAAATCCACATGGGCGGCGGCCCCCGAGTTTAGATCTGGCATCCCCACGCAGCTCACCTCCTGGAAAGAGAAGTTCTTGCAGTGGGGGAATCCGGTGGAGGTGACGGGACTCCGAGCATGTATCAAGAAGATGGTGAGCAATAGGCTCAGGCTCGTCGACGTGGTCCAATCATGCTCATCCGGCGGATCCTCCCATGCCAAGAACGGGCATTTAATTTGTGGGAGTTCAATCCAGAACAACACCAGGCGCTAAGCGGGCTCTTCGATACAACATACGAAGGCGCCTGGAGGGTGCTGTTCAAGGGCGCCGAAGCCCCCGCGTCCGCGACCGAAGACCGCGGATTCAGCTCGCAGCATCCAACTGACGAGGTAAGTGATTCAATCCCATTACGGGACACTTGTGATAATTATATTGACTCTAGTGAGGTTTCATTTTGCCTCTTCCTTTGACATGAATGGATGAAGAAGGACAAGCTGCTCATCAGCCCGGCTCCCATGCCAGAAGACCCAGTGAATGCCCGCTTAACAGGGCTGCTGGTTCCGGCACCGCACGTGGTGCCGGAGAAGAAGGCCAAGAAGGTGGCCGCGGGGACTCAAAAGAGTTCCCGCAATCAGGCGTCTGATGACGATGAGGACTCCTCTCCCGAAGACGAGGAGGAGGAGTACTCTCTCCCGGAGGAGGGAGAGAAGAAAAGGAAGGCTTCCCCCATCGGGGAGGCCGAAGGGTCCAAGAGGGGGAGAACTATCCCCCCGGACAGTTCCGCCAACATCAGCGTTGGTGAGGATGAGTGGCCTCCAAGGGCCAGGCGTCCGGCAAGATCGTAAGTATCCGGATCCTTGATGTGTAATTTCTTTTATGTCGCGTAGTATCCTTCTAACGCCGCATTCTGCCCATAGTCCGGCCAATGATGATCTCCCCGACTCATCGAGCGGGTCATTGGCCTCGTCGGATGTGAATTCCATCCCGACTGCCTCCACCCCACGCGCCGACGAGGACGCCGAGGTGGGATCCCAGAGAGGGACCCATCAGGAGGAGGCTCCGGAGGCGCCGTCAGGCAGCCTCCCGGACTTCATGCCGGACTCTACATCGGAACCCGCAGTGGTTCCAGAGTCCGGCAAGCGGCCCCTTCGAAAGAAGGGCAGGACCGTGACGCCGGCGGCCTCCGTCCAACTGGAGGCGCCGGACAACCTGCTGGAGGCGCTTAAAGGCGCTTCCATCGAGGAAGAACACTGCACTATCATGAGTGCGGTGATTGAGAAGGTTCATCTCGCTAAGAGCGGGTTGACCGAAGCCTGCAGCAGCCTTCTAACAGGCTTTGAGGTAAGAAGTTAAAATTATGTAATGTAATACCGCATAGACAGTAGCCCCTGATTCTTAGTTCGGTGTTCGGAAAGAAAAGCCGGACTAAGGATCTTCGACAAGATATACGCAGGGTTGCCTAAAATATGTCAATATGGGTTTGCAGGCTGCACTGCTGACCTCTGCCGCACTAACGGCGGAGGTTGACGTGCTGAAAAAGGATCTCGAGCGGTCCGAGCAAGGGCTCGGCCATGCGAAGAAGCAGCTCGAGGAAAAAGAATGTGAGTAACACCTCTTTGAATAAGTACCTTACAGAAAAGGATTTTGGTTGCAAATAAAATTAACAAGGATAATATGTGCATTGCAGGGGCCACTAACGAGGTGGCAACCCTGAAGGATGCTGTGTCCGCGGCCGAACGCAGTGCGGCCGCGGAACGGGCTGAGCGAGAAAAGCAAGAGGCACGGGTGGCGGAAGTTCGGCAAGAGCTCCAGGTTCTCATGGAAAAGCATGAGAGTTTGAAGCGTGACTCCAAGACTCGAGAGTCCGAGCTTGCCTCGGCTCTCGAAAGTGCCAAGTCCGCCAAGGCCGAGGCCCATAAGGCCCTTCAGGAGGTTGAGGACATAAAGAAGATAGCGGCGGGTAAGGCGTTTTTCATGCAAAGCAGGCATGTTAATGTGAACTACCTGACACTTACCCGAATTCGGAGCTCTCCAGGGGCGTTTGCAGATCTGCCGTGTAGTGCGTCTGATGCCGCCGCATTCTATCGTGGCGAGGAGGGGAGCTCGATGGAGAAGGTCTTCTGGTCTCAGTATACTAAGGCCGGCCATCCTGTGCCCCTAAGCGACCAGCTGAAGCAGCTGGTCATACTCCACAAGGTAGCTGAGGAGGCCATGAAGGGCCTCATAGTCCGGCTGTGGCCTGGACAGGCCATGCCTGGTAGCTACTTTGGCCTCGTGCGGCGGCTGGTGGATGCATGCCCTAGGCTGGATGTAGTCAAGCGCTCCGCCTGTATCGAAGGTGCTCGTCGAGCCCTTGCCCACATAAAGGTGCAATGGGGCAAATTGGATGCGGAGAAGCTTCTCACGGACCCACCACCACCGGGCAAGGAGTATCGCACGCCGGAGAAGTATTATAAAATTGTCCCGAAGGGAGCCTGCAATATTGCAGATGAGTGCTCCCGAAATGTAATCTTTGAGTGAACTCGCTGTTTATTTATCCTGTGCGCTGAAAACTTCGGTCATATGCGCCATGAGCAACGCTTGTTTAATTTAAAATATTACCTTCTGTGCGGCCGTTTGTAAAATCTGAGAGATGGCAAGTCGTTGGCTTCAGCCCCCAAGCCACAAGTGCTAGGGTGTTCGGGATAAACTTGAGCACTCTTGTTCCCATTTTTGGGTCCATCTAGGGAGGCGCTCAACACGACGAACAAGGCAACTGGACTTATAGTGCTTGAACACTCTCACTTAGCCATAAAATTCTATAATTTTAAATTTCGGCGAAGCCCCTGGTATTCGGAAGACCGAATCCAGGGCGCTATCCACGCCTTCATCGGACATTATCCGGAACTTCGCTCGAAGCGGCGTGAGTCTTTAAGGACCCGAAAAAACCTCTCGAACAGCGACCAGTCTCTCGCCTTATCATGCCAGTCAGTTTTAGCTTTCTCCACTGAGGCGTTAACCCGGCTCAACCGGGGCGCAATCGCAGTGGTTCTCCCAGTGCCACCTTAGCTGACAGAACGGAAGGTAAGGCACCAAAACGTGGGAGCCGGGCAAACCCAACTATTGACCCAAGACATGATTCGGAGCCGATTCATATAATGCTATAAGTTCGGGGTGCCGCACTTGTGAAAGTGTTCGGACTTTATCACACCATAGAGTGGGGAACATAAGCCCCTGGTGTATTATGCCGTACCAAAATATACGGGTGCCAGATGTCATATAATGAGCATATATATATAAAATGTGATGCAATTGCGATCATAAAGGTGCTGCATTATTAATGAAAGAAGAAGTCTGCTAGTAGAGCGGACTGATACAAATAGTGCGGTAAGCGAGGGATTTGGACTAAATAAACATGTCCCCCTCCAGGGATGAGCTGCGGATTTGGTGTATATAATTGAATTTAATGCTCGTAATTGAGACCACCTGAGTGTTCGACGCGGCCTTCTTTAGTCCCTGACTGTTGCATCATGAGTTCGGTAGGTTCACCGCCGGACAGGGCTTCTGGTTAACAGAGTCCTATGTACAAAAAGGAAGAAAAATAATAAAAAAAAGAGGGGCACGTTTGCGAGCCCCTGGTGTGGTCGAACCGCACTCTGGGTCTGTTGTGATCGTGCCCCCTCCCCTGTGCCCATGGTATCTCCAAAGCGTAATGATGTACACGGAGTGTTATTCTTGCGATCATACGCGGGCGAGGGTTGGGGCCGCATTGCTACGTGTGCTCTGATCGCGCCAGGTGGTCTTGGTTGGCATTGCTCCGGGCGGGCTTTGCTGTATCCGGCCGTTCAACGGCCGGACTCGAGAATTGCCTTAGAAGGCTGCTCTGTACTTCTGCCGCGAGAGCCGCTGTATGTTCCTCTGTTCGGAGGGAGCATTCCGTATTTCCATTGACCGTGATGACTCCACGAGGGCCTGGCATCTTGAGCTTTAGGTATGCATAGTGCGGCACCGTGTTGAATTTGGCAAACACGGTTCGCCCAAGCAGAGCGTGATAGCTGCTGCGAAACGGGACTATGTCGAAGATTAACTCTTCGCGCCGGAAATTATCCGGGGATCCGAAGACCACTTCCGGTGTGACTGAGCCTGTGCAGTTGGCTTCCACTCCTGGTATGACACCTTTAAAGTTTGTCTTTGTAGGTTTAATCCTTGATGGGTCTATGCCCATTTTGCGCACTGTATCCTGATAAAGCAGGTTCAGGCTACTGCCGCCGTCCATCAGGACTCTCGTGAGGTGGAACCCATCGATGATTGGGTCTAAGACCAATGTGGCGAATCCGCCATGGCGTATGCTGGTCGGATGGTCTCTTCGATCGAAAGTGATCGGACAAGAGGACCATGGGTTGAACTTTGGGGCGACTGGCTCCATCGCATAGACGTCCCTTAATGCGCGTTTCCTCTCCCTCTTGGGTATGTGGGTCGCGTATACCATATTCACCATCCGTACTTGTGGGGGAAAACCCTTCTGTCCTCTGTTGTTCGGCGGCCGGGTCTCTTCCTCGTCGTCGCTATTTAGCCCCTTGTCATTGTTTTCGGCAATTAACTTGCCGGCCTGCTTGAACACCCAGCAATCTCTATTGGTGTGGTTAGCTAGCTTTTCAGAGGTGCCATGTATCTGGCATGCGCGGTCGAGTATTCGGTCCAAATTGGACGGACCCAGAGTGGTTCTTTTAAATGGCTTCTTCCGTTGACCGGGTTTAGAGCCTCGGAATCCGGCATTGACCGCCGTATCCTCCTTATCGTCGCCGTTAATTCGGCGCCTGTTTTTGTTTCGACGTGACCTGCCGTTGTTGTCCTTAGTATCCGGACTGCCAGAATTTTTACGGAGATTGTTGCTGCGGGCTAGCCAGCTGTCCTCTCCCGCACAAAAGCGGGTCATTAACGATCTTAGGGCTGCCATGGATTTCGGCTTTTCCTGCCCCAGGTGCCGGGCTAGCCATTTGTCCCGGATGTTATGTTTGAAGGCTGCAAGGGCCTCTGCGTCCGGACAATCGATGATTTGATTTTTCTTTCTCAAGAACCGTGTCCAGAATTGTCTGGCCGATTCGTCTGGGTGCTGAATGATGTGGCTTAGGTCATCGGCGTCTGGTGGTCGCACATATGTGCCTTGGAAGTTATCAAGGAATGCGGCCTCCAGGTCTTCCCAACACCCAATCGACTCTGCGGGCAGGCTGTTAAGCCAATGCCGAGCTGGTCCTTTAAGCTTGAGTGGGAAGTACTTGATGGCGTGGAGATCGTCGCCGCGGGCCATATGAATGTGGAGAAGATAGTCTTCGATCCAGACCGCGAGGTCTGTTGTGCCATCGTAAGATTCGATGTTTATGGGTTTAAACCCTTCGGGGATATGATGATCCATTACTTCGTCAGTGAAGCATAACGGGTGTGCGGCGCCCCTGTATTGAGCGATATCGCGACGCAGCTCGAGAGAGCGCTGTCTGCTGTGTTCGGCCCGGCCGGGGTTATTGTATCCGGCACGACGGTATTCGTCATGGGTCGTAGGGCGCCCACGTGATCCATAGATGGATCTGGATTGCCTTGCTTTGTCCTCCAATATGTCTCGCAAGTCCGGCGCGTTCCCTCTTGGCTTCGTACTTTTGGAATGATGCCGGGGTATGGTCTTGGCTGGGGGCCTGGATGCCTCTCTGTCACGACCACGGGGTGGTCGGTCAGCCATATCGTGCGCTGGTGACGGAGGTACGTATGCTTCCTCCTCTAATCGGGGGAGCAGCTTGCGTTTTGGGTAACTTTTGGAGGGACGTTCGAGTTTATACTCTTCGGCCGCGAGGACCTCGGTCCATCGATCGGCCAGCAGGTCCTGATCAGCTTGAAGCTACTGCTGCTTTTTCTTCAGTCTGTTTGCTGTGGCGATGAGCCTGCGCTTGAAGCGCTCTTGTTCGACGGGATCCTCGGGTACGACAAATTCGTCATTGTTGAGGCTTGCTTCGTCTTCGGAGGGAGGCATATAATTATGATCCACAACCTCTTCGTCTGCCGCCCCCTCATGAGGGCTTGCTTCTGCATCCTCCTGCGCTGAGTTTTGCTGGAGGGGATTGTCTTCGGCACTCTCTGGAGTATTATTATCTCCTGTGCCGGAATCTCCATTCTTGCTGTGGCGAGATTTAGAGCGGCGCCGCTGACGCCGGCGCTTGGGCTGTTTCTTTAAGGGATCTGCCTCCGCTGTTTCTTCGCCATCCCCATCTTTTGGGGTATCCACCATGTATACGTCATACGACGAGGTGGCCTTCCAGTGCCCTGTGGGCGCTGGTTCCTGTTCGTCTCCAGCATCGTCGTCCATAGAGTCGATGTCTTCGGAGTCGTAGTCTAGCATGTCGGTTAGATCATCGACAGTGGCTACAAAGTGGGTGGTGGGTGGCCTCTGAATTTCTTCGTCGTCCGTATCCCAACCATCCTGGCCATAATCCGGCCAGGACTCTCCTGATAGCGAGAGATGCTTTAGTGAATTCAAGATGTCACCGAAAGGCGAGCATTGGAAGATGTCTGTGGCGGTGAATTCCATAACCGGCGCCCAATCCGGATCAATTGGTAGGGGCGCGGGAGGTTCGGAGTCCGGCGAGGAGTCCGGCGCCTCGGAATCACGAGTTTCGCAGGGGACAAGATTAGTGTTCGGCTCCATCGCCGTGGATGTTGAAGCCCCCGGGGCGGCGTCTATCCACCGGCCCTCGATCTGGGCGATCGGCTCCGGGCTAATGGCCGAAGCGGATCCATGTGCGGCCACCAAGGCACTGTTCGGCGGCAGAGCTAGATCATGCCCATCATCACAGTGCGGCGCGCTCGGCTGTGGCTCGAGTCCGTCGAGGATCAAGTCTCCACGGACAACGGCCGTGAAGTTTAAGCTTCCAAATCTGACCTCACGGCCAGGGGCGTAGCTTTCGATCTGCTCCAGATGGCCAAGTGAATTGGCCCGTAGGGCGAAGCCGCCGAATACGAAGATCTGTCCAGGGAGAAAAGTCTCACCCTGGACAGCGTTGCAGGTTGAAGATGCCATCAAGCCTATCGGTGACGACACAGAGGAACTCTCAATGAAAGCACCAATGTCGGTGTCAAAACCGGCGGATCTCGGGTAGGGGGTCCCGAACTGTGCGTCTAGGCGGATGGTAACAGGAGACGAGGGACACGATGTTTTTACCCTGGTTCGGGCCCTCTCGATGGAGGTAAAACCCTACGTCCTTCTTGATTAATATTGATGATATGGGTAGTACAAGAGTAGATCAACCATGAGATCAAGGAGGCTAAACCCTAGAAGCTAGCCTATGGTATGATTGTTGTAATGTATGTTGTCCTACGGACTAAAGCCCTCCGGTTTATATAGATACCGGAGAGGGCTAGGGTTACACAGAGTCGGTTACAATGGTAGGAGATCTACATATTCGTATTGCCAAGCTTGCCTTCCACGCCAAGGAAAGTACCATCCGGACACGAGCCGGAGTCTTCAATCTTGTATCTTCGTAGTCTTGGAGTCCGGCGGACATTGATAGTCCGGCTGTCCGGACACCCCCTAGTCCAGGACTCCCTCACCCCCCCTTCTCTGATTTCTTCAAGGACATTATGCACACCTACGGCTTCCGCCTCTTGGATTTTACTCCGAATGTCGTGGCGTGCATGGCCCTCGTCGCCCATCTCTGCGAGGGGTTCGTCGGGGTGTATCCCAGCACAGCACTCGTCCGCCATTATTTCTCCCCTCGGATCCAAAAAGGGGGCGCCATTGCTGGCTGCATCGCCTGGATCCCGAGGGCAAAGGGGGCATACACGGACGGCGCCACGAAGGAGAGGTGAGAAGAATGGTGTGGCCGGTGGTGCTGGATTGAGGAGAAGGACCTGCCAGCATTCTGCGAGGTTCGCCAGAAGACACCAGTCTGTGGCGCGATTGGGGCGACGTCGACGCCGACGCGAAGCTCACGATCGCCACCACGAGGATTCTCCGTCTCACCCAGGCCGGACTCACCCTCGAGATGATTGGGGCGGACTTTATCCGCCGCCGGATTTCCCCTCTACACGACAAGGGGAGGCCGGCCTGGCTCTTTGTGAACGCCGCCGACATAATGAGGCTCCGCCCCGGCCTCCACAACAACATGACTGTGCTGCGGCACGCCCATATTTGCCAGCGAATCTTCTAGCTCGAGGTTGACGACGTGGGCGAGGTAGAGCGGTCCGGCAAGCTTGCCAGAGCCGCCGCAAAGGCCGGCAAGGTCGACAAGGAGCCTGTCTTCAAGTTGCCGGCGGGGGTGGTCCCGCTGAGCAACAATTCTCATCGGAACAAGATCATTGCCATGATGCCGCTCTTCAACGCGCATGGCCTCGACTCGAACTGGGTCGAGCCGGACAAGCTCATGGTGTAGGAGTTCTTCGACACTCAGCACAAGATATACATCACCGACGAGCCGCGGCTCATCCAGGACACCTCCCCAACGGAGCTGGACTATATTTCCCCGAGGGTGGAGGAGGCGAGGCTTGCCAAGGACGAGGCAAAGCTCGTCAAGCAGGCCGGTAGCGCCGGCGGCGTGGTGGACAAGGCCGCGGCGGAGTTGGAGGAGGGGGAGCTTGCCCGGTGGGAAGCAGCCGCTGGGGAGGCCAGCGGCACCGACACCGGGGCTCCCCTCGTCAAGGACGCCACCAACGGGTCATCATCGGAGGAAGGCGAGGTGGAGAGGGCTGCGACCGCCGACCCTCTGATCATCGGAAAAAGGTGGGTCCTGCAGCGGGCCACCTTCGGCGAGCCGGTCCGCCTCGACCAGGCCGTGCAGCTGCGACAAGCCCAGGAAGCGTCCGTGCGCCAGACGAGAGCGGTGGCGATGAAGACAACGACGAAAGCCGTGACGTCGAAGAAGAGGACATCTGCTTCTTCATCGTCCAAGCGTGCCCGGACGCCATCGCCTCCCCCCTCTCCGGCAAACATCGGCGCAGGGATTGGGGGTGAGTTGTTTGACTTTGTGCCTCTCCGCCCGGAGAGAGAGCTCGGGCCTCTCAGCCCGGAGCGGAAGAGGAAAGCAACGGAGGAGGAGGAGGAAGAGAACAAAGAGTAAGCTTCTGGTTTCCTCCCTCACTTCTTACACTCCCTCCTGACGGTGTTGCTTACTTGTCTTTATCTTGTAGGGATGTGGAGACGCTGGCCGAGAGGATAAAGAGGGCCAGGACTTCGGTGAGCGGCCAGCCCCCGGCAGGCACCTCCAGTACGCCACTGGTGGTGTCGAGCAGCCCGGACAGCAGCCCCCAGCCCAGCCCCCAGCGTAAGTCCACCGTCCGCCCTCTATCAACGTGTGTCATGGTCGCTGCTTCAGTGTTAACCATGCCGATGCAGGAGAGGAGCAGCAACAAAGGGAGCCACAGAGGGCTTCTCCGATTGTGCCGCCCCCGTCGACTACACCGCCCCATGGGGCGTCCCCGGCAAGGACACCAAGCACCAAGGCCATGCACACGGAGGAGGGGGAGGAGAACGCAGGTGCTGGCGGCTTTGCCTCGACGCTAGACCTTGGCGGAGAAAGAGCTTCCGCAGCTCGGCCCGGCACGGGTAAGTCACTCGCTCTTCTTTTCTGCTTGCATTCTTCTTTTCCTCTTTTCCTCATTGGCTTTGGATCTTGGCTTCACCCTGTCTCTTTCTTGGCGCCCAGACCCCTCCTCGGAGGATGTCGACACCACCATCAAGGACATCGCCGCGGAGGCCGTGGCGGAGGCGGTGAAGATTGCTGCTGAGGAGAGCGCCAGGGGCGCCGCCGAGGATGCCGCCAAGGGGCCCACCGAAGAGCCCAACAAGAGGCCTGCCGGGGACGCCGGCAAGGCCACTGCCGAGGAGGTGGCGTTTGACGACCTGCCCTCCTCCTCCACTGCCTCTGGCTCCGGCAGGTACCTGAGGGTCAGCGATGACCTCTTCGTCCATATCCTGGGCGCATCGAGCACCAGGGCTCCCTTCGAGGGAGAGGTGTTCGACGAGGAGACGCTTGCCGCGGCTGGGCTCGAGGTCGTTGATGAGCCGGGCGTTGGTGGTGCCGGCTCCCAGGAGGAGCAGCTGCTCCAAGCCATGGGTGCCAGCTTCCGGAAGCTTCTGGCGCTCCATCGCGCTCGTTTGGACAAGGCCAAGTCCAGGACGGCGGTGGTGGATAAGATGGAGGAGGACTTTGGGGGGGGCGTTGCCGAGGCGCAGGACTGGTTCCGCCAGGCCCCGGACGAGCTGAAGGCCGCCCAGGGTGAGCTGGCCAACCGTGAGGTGGAGCTCTCCCTGAAGCTGGCCGACATCAAGAAGGCCCAGGAGACGGCGAAGAAATTGGCCGACGAAGCCGAGGCCGTCCGGTCCCAGCATGAGGCCGCCCTGAAGACCCAGGAAGAGGACCTTGCTAAGTGCGAGGAGAAACTTGCCCCCACGCTTCGCGGCAAGGACGAGGAGGTGGACAAGCTCGTCCTGCAGCAGACCCAGGAGCTGGAGCGGAGGCATCAAGAGGCGCTCAACGCCCTGGCTCAGGCCCACGCCGGCAAGGTGAAGGAGCTGGAGGAGCAAGCTCTGAAGCTGGCCCAGGAGAAGCACACGCTCAACAGTGCTCTGACGGTGGCGCAGGGCGAGGTCATCAGCAAGTCTGGAGAGCTCTCTGAGGCCAACATCTCCATCAAAGGTCTCAAGCTGAAGCTGGGAGAGCTCGAGGAGACGCTGTCGGGGGCCTTGACCCGGGAGGTGCTCTTGACCAAGGAGCTAGAGACGGAGAAGCAGCTGCTAAGGAACGAGACCGCTAACCTCAAGGACTACATGGCGGGCGAGAAACGCTGGCTCGGGCGCCTTGCCGCCGTTGCAAACTCGGTCGCCGATCAGCTGGCCATTATGGGGATGCCGGAGATGGGGTACGCCCCTGAAGCGAGCCTGAGCCCCAATGCCAACCTGACCATATATTACGATAAGGTCGTCGATGCCCAGAAGCTGCTTCACTCCAACTGGGCGGCCTCCCTGGCCGAGGAATCCCGGATACTCTGCCGGGGGACCATGACTAGGGTGCTCACCAAGATCGCGCACTGGCACCCAGTGAAGGAAATATGCCCTAGAGGCAATAATAAAGTTATTATTTATTTCCTCATATCATGATAAGTGTTTATTATTCATGCTAGAATTGTATTAACCGGAAACATGATACATGTGTGAATACATAGACAAACACATAGTCACTAGTATGCCTCTACTTGACTAGCTCATTAATCAAAGATGGTTATGTTTCCTGACCATAGACATGTGTTGTCATTTGATTAATGGGATCACATCATTAGGAGAATGATGTGATTGACATGACCCATTCCGTTAGCCTAGCACTTTATTGTTTAGTATATTGCTATTGCTTTCTTCATGACTTATACAAAGTTCCTACAACTATGAGATTGTGCAACTCCCGTTTACCGGAAGAACACTTTGTGTGCTACCAAACATCACAACGTAATTGGGTGATTATAAAGGTGCTCTATAGGTGTTTCCGAAGGTACATGTTGAGTTGGCATAATTCGAGATTAGGATTTGTCACTCCGATTGTCGGAGAGGTATCTCTGGGCCCTCTCGGTAATACTCATCACCTAAGCCTTGCAAGCATGTAACTAATGAGTTAGTTATGAGATGACGTATTACGGAACGAGTAAAGAGACTTGCCGGTAATGAGATTGAACTAGGTATTGGATACCGACGATCAAATCTCGGGCAAGTAACATACCGATGACAAAGGGAACAAAGTATGTTGTTATGCGGTTTAACCGATAAAGATCTTCGTAGAATATGTAGGAACCAATATGGGCATCCAGGTCCCGCTATTGGTTATTGACCGAGAATGGTTTTAGGTCATGTCTACATAGTTCTCGAACCCGTAGGGTCCGCACGCTTAACGTTTCGATGACAGTTTTATTATGAGTTTATAAGTTTTGATGTACCGAAGTTTGTTCGGAGTCCCGGATGTGACGAGGAGTCTCGGAATGGTCGAGACATAAAGATTGATATATTGGACGACTATATTCGGACACCGGAAAGGTTCCGGGAGTTTTTGGAGAAAACCGGAGTGCCGGGGGGCTTAACGGAACCCCCCGGGAGAGTTAATGGGCCACATGGGCCTAGGTGGGAAGAGAGAGGGGCGGCCAGGGTGGGCCGCGCGCCCCCTCTCCCTCTGGTCCGAATTGGACTAGGAGGGGGGGCGGCGCCCCCCCTTTCCTTCCCCCTCTCCCCCTTCCTTCCCCCTCCTAGTAGGAGTAGGAAAGGAGGAATCCTACTCCTACTAGGAGGAGGATTCCTCCTCCCTTGGCGCGCCCAAAGGGGCCGGCCGGCCTCCCCCCTCCCTCATTTATATACGGGGGCAGGGGGCACCCCGGAGACACACAAGTTGATCTACGGATCGTTCCTTAGCCGTGTGTGGTGCCCCCTTCCACCATATTCCACCTCGGTCATATCGTCACGGAGTTTAGGCGAAGCCCTGCGCCGGTAGAACATCATCATCGTCACCATGTCGTCGTGCTGACGGAACTGATCTCCGGAGCCTTTGCTGGATCGGAGGGCCGGAGATCGTCATCGAGCTGAACGTGTGCTGAACTCGGAGGCTCCGTACGTTCGGTGCTTGGATCGGTCGATCGTGAAGACGTACGACTACATCAACCGCGTTGTGCTAACGCTTCCGCTTACGGTCTACGAGGGTACGTGGACGAACACTCTCCCCTCTCGTTGCTATGCCATCACCATGATCTTGCGTGTGCGTAGGAATTTTTTTAAATTACTACGTTCCCCAATAGTGGCATCCGAGCCTAGGTTTTATGCGTTGATGTTATATGCACGAGTAGAACACAAGTGAGTTGTGGACGATATAAGTCATACTGCCTACCAGCATGTCATACTTTGGTTCAGCGGTATTGTGAGATGAAGCGGCCCGGACCGACATTACGCGTACGCTTACGCGAGACTGGTTTCACCGTTACGAGCACTCGTGCTTAAAGGTGGCTGGCGGGTGTCTGTCTCTCTCACTTTAGTTGAACCGAGTGAGGCTACGCCCGGTCCTTGCGAAGGTTAAAACGGAGTCTATTTGACAAACTATCGTTGTGGTTTTTGATGCGTAGGTAAGAACGGTTCTTGCTAAGCCCGTAGCAGCCACGTAAAATTTGCAACAACAAAGTAGAGGACGTCTAACTTGTTTTTGCAGGGCATGTTGTGATGTGATATGGTCAAGACGTGATGCTATATTTTATTGTATGAGATGATCATGTTTTGTAACCGAAGTTATCGGCAACTGGCAGGAGCCATATGGTTGTCGCTTTATTGTATGAAATGCAAACGCCCTGTAATTGCTTTACTTTATCACTAAGCGGTAGCGATAGTCGTAGAAACAATAGATGGCGTAATGACAACGATGCTACAATGGAGATCAAGGTGTCGCGCCGGTGACGATGGTGATCATGACGGTGCTTCGAAGATGGAGATCACAGGCACAAGATGATGATGGCCATATCATATCACTTATATTGATTGCATGTGATGTTTATCCTTTATGCATCTTATCTTTCTTTGATTGATGGTAGCATTTTAAGATGATCTCTCACTAAAATTATCAAGAAGTGTTCTCCCTGAGTATGCACCGTTGCCAAAGTTCGTCGTGCCGAGACACCACGTGATGATCGGGTGTGATAAGCTCTACGTCCATCTACAACGGGTGCAAGCCAGTTTTGCACACACAGAATACTCAGGTTTAACTTGACGAGCCTAGCATATGCAGATATGGCCTCGGAACACAGAGACCGAAAGGTCGAGCGTGAATCATATAGTAGATATGATCAACATAGTGATGTTCACCATTGAATACTACTCCATCTCACGTGATGATCGGTTATGGTTTAGTTGATATGGATCACGTGATCACTTAGATGACTAGAGAGATGTTTGTCTAAGTGGGAGTTCTTAAGTAATATGATTAATTGAACTTAAATTTATCATGAACTTAGTACCTGATAGTATCTTGCTTGTCTATGTTTGTTTGTAGATAGATGGCTCATGCTGTTGTTCCGTTGAATTTTAATGCGTTCCTTGAGAAAGCAAAGTTGGAAGATGATGGTAGCAATTACACGGACTGGGTCCGTAACCTGAGGATTATCCTCATTGCTGCACAGAAGAGTTACGTCCTCGAAGCACCGCTGGGTGCCAGGCCTACTGCGGATGCAACTGACGACGTTAAGAACGTCTGGCAGAGCAAAGCTGATGACTACTCTATAGTTCAGTGTGCCATGCTTTACAGCTTAGAACCGGGCCTTCAACGACGTTTTGAACGTCATGGAGCATATGAGATGTTCCAGGAGTTGAAGTTAATATTTCAAGCAAATGCCTGGATTGAGAGATATGAAGTCTCCAATAAGTTCTACAGCTGCAAGATGGAGGAGAATAGTTCTGTCAGTGAACACATACTCAGAATGTCTGGGTATAATAATCACTTGATTCAACTGGGAGTTAATCTTCCTGATGATAGTGTCATTGACAGAATTCTCCAATCACTACCACCAAGCTACAAGAGCTTCATGATGAACTATAATATGCAAGGGATGAACAAGACTATTCCCGAGCTCTTCGCGATGCTAAAAGCCGCGGAGGTAGAAATCAAGAAGGAGCATCAAGTGTTGATGGTCAACAAGACCGCTAGTTTCAAGAAGAAGGGCAAAGGGAAGAAGAAGGGGAACTTCAAGAAGAACGGCAAGCAAGTTGCTGCTCAAGAGAAGAAACCCAAGTCTGGACCTAAGCCTAAAACTGAGTGCTTCTACTGCAAGCAGACTGGACACTGGAAGCGGAACTGCCCCAAGTATTTGGCGGATAAGAAGGATGGCAAAGTGATCAAAGGTATATGTGATATACATGTTATTCATGTGTACCTAACTAGAGCTCGTAGTAGCACCTGGGTATTTGATACTGGTTCTGTTGCTAATATTTGCAACGCGAAACAGGGACTACGGAATAAGCGAGCACTGGCCAAGGACGAGGTGACGATGCGCGTGGGAAACGGTTCCAAAGTCGATGTGATCGCGGTCGGCACGCTACCTCTACATCTACCTTCGGGATTAGTTTTAGACCTGAATAATTGTTATTTGGTGCCAGCGTTGAGCATGAACATTATATCTGGATCTTGTTTGATGCGAGACAGTTATTCATTTAAATCAGAGAATAATGGTTGTTCTATTTATATGAGTAATATCTTTTATGGTCATGCACCCTTGAAGAGTGGTCTATTTTTATTGAATCTCGATAGTAGTGATACACATATTCATAATGTTGAAGCCAAAAGATGCAGAGTTGATAATGATAGTGCAACTTATTTGTGGCACTGCCATTTAGGTCATATCGGTGTAAAACACATGAAGAAACTCCATACTGATGGACTTCTGGAATCACTTGATTATGAATCACTTGGTACTTGCGAACCGTGCCTCATGGGCAAGATGACTAAAACACCGTTCTCCGGAACTATGGAGAGAGCAACAGATTTGTTGGAAATCATACATACAGATGTATGTGGTCCGATGAATGTTGAGGCTCGTGGCGGATATCGTTATTTTCTCACCTTCACAGATGATTTGAGCCGATATGGGTATATCTACTTAATGAAGCACAAGTCTGAAACATTTGAAAAGTTCAAAGAATTTCAGAGTGAAGTGGAAAATCATCGTAACAGGAAAATAAAGTTTCTACGATCTGATCGTGGAGGAGAATATTTGAGTTACGAGTTTGGTTTACATTTGAAACAATACGGAATAGTTTCGCAACTCACACCACCCGGAACACCACAACGAAATGGTGTGTCCGAACGTTGTAATCGTACTTTACTTGATATGGTGCGATCTATGATGTCTCTTACCGATTTACCGCTATCGTTTTGGGGTTATGCTTTAGAGACGGCCGCATTCACGTTAAATAGGGCACCATCTAAATCCGTTGAGATGACGCCTTATGAACTGTGGTTTGGCAAGAAACCAAAGTTGTCGTTTCTTAAAGTTTGGGGCTGCGATGCTTATGTGAAGAAACTTCAACCAGATAAGCTCGAACCCAAATCGGAGAAATCTGTCTTCATAGGATACCCAAAAGAGACTGTTGGGTACACCTTCTATCACAGATCCGAAGGCAAGACATTCGTTGCTAAGAATGGATCCTTTCTAGAGAAGGAGTTTCTCTCGAAAGAAGTGAGTGGGAGGAAAGTAGAACTTGATGAGATAACTGTATCTACTCCCTTATTGGAAGGTAGTTCATCACGAGAACTGGTTCCTGTGACGACTACACCAATTAGTGAGGAAGCTAATGATATTGATCATGAAACTTCAGATCAAGTTTCTGCTGAACCTCGTAGGTCTACCAGAGTAAGATCCGCACCAGAGTGGTGCGGTAATCCTATTCTGGAAGTCATGTTACTTGACCATGATGATCCTACGAACTATGAGGAAGCGATGATGAGCCCAGATTCCGCAAAATGGCTAGAGGCCATGAAATCTGAGATGGGATCCATGTATGAAAACAAAGTATGGACTTTGGTTGACTTGCCCGATGATCGGCAAGCCATTGAGAATAAATGGATCTTTAAGAAGAAGATTGACGCTGATGGTAATGTTACTGTCTATAAAGCTCGACTTGTTGCGAAAGGTTTGCGACAAGTTCAAGGGGTTGACTACGATGAGACTTTCTCACCCGTAGCGATGCTTAAGTCTGTCCGAATCATGTTGGCTATTGATGCATTTCATGATTATGAAATTTGGCAAATGGATGTCAAGACTGCATTCTTGAATGGATTTCTAGAAGAAGAGTTGTATATGATGCAGCCGGAAGGTTTTGTTGATCCAAAAGGTGCTGACAAAGTGTGCAAGCTCCAGCGTTCCATTTATGGACTGGTGCAAGCATCTCGGAGTTGGAATAAACGCTTTGATAGTGTGATCAAAGCATATGGTTTTATACAGACTTTTGGAGAAGCCTGTATTTACAAGAAAGTGAGTGGGAGCTCTGTAGCATTTCTAGTTTTATATGTTGATGACATATTATTAATTGGAAATGATATAGAATTTCTGGATAGCATAAAGGAATACTTGAATAAAAGTTTTTCAATGAAAGACCTCGGGGAAGCTGCTTAAATATTGGGCATCAAGATCTATAGAGATAGATCAAGACGCTTAATAGGACTTTCACAAAGCACATACCTTGACAAAATTTTGAAAAAGTTCAAAATGGATCAGGCAAAGAAAGGATTCTTGCCTGTGCTACAAGGTGTGAAGTTGAGTCAAACTCAATGCCCGACCACAGCAGAAGATAGAGAGAAAATGAAAGGTGTTCCCTATGCTTCAGCCATAGGCTCTATCATGTATGCAATGCTGTGTACCAGACGTGACGTATGCTTAGCAATAAGTTTGGCAGGAAGGTACCAAAGTAATCTAGGAGTGGATCACTGGACAGCGGTCAAGAACATCCTGAAATACCTGAAAAGGACTAAGGATATGTTTCTCGTATATGGAGGTGACAAAGAGCTAGTCGTAAATGGTTACGTCGATGCAAGCTTTCACACTGATCGGGACGATTCTAAATCGCAAACGGGATACGTGTTTTTATTAAACGGTGGAGCTGTAAGTTGGTGCAGTTCTAAACAAAGCGTCATGGCAGGATCTACATGTGAAGCGGAGTACATAGCTGCTTCTGAAGCAGCAAATGAAGGGGTCTGGATGAAGGAGTTCATTTCCGATCCGGGTGTCATACCTAGTGCATCGGGACCAATGAAGATCTTCTGTGACAATACTGGTGCAATTGCCTTGGCAAAGGAATCCAGATTTCACAAGTGGACCAAGCACATCAAGAGATGCTTCAATTCCATTCGGGACCAAGTCCAAGTAGGAGAGATAGAGATTTGCAAGATACATACGGATCTGAATGTTGCAGACCCGTTGACTAAGCCTCTCTCACGAGCAAAACATGATCAGCACCAAGACTCCATGGGTGTTAGAATCATTACTATGTAATCTAGATTATTGACTCTAGTGCAAGTGGGAGACTGAAGGAAATATGCCCTAGAGGAAATAATAAAGTTATTATTTATTTCCTCATATCATGATAAATGGTTATTATTCATGCTAGAATTGTATTAACCGGAAACATGATACATGTGTGAATACATAGACAAACACATAGTCACTAGTATGCCTCTACTTGACTAGCTCATTAATCAAAGATGGTTATGTTTCCTGACCATAGACATGTGTTGTCATTTGATTAATGGGATCACATCATTAGGAGAATGATGTGATTGACATGACCCATTCCGTTAGCCTAGCACTTGATCGTTTAGTATACTGCTATAGCTTTCTTCATGACTTATACAAAGTTCCTACAACTATGAGATTGTGCAACTCCCATTTACCGGAAGAACACTTTGTGTGCTACCAAACTTCACAACGTAACTGGGTAATTATAAAGGTGCTCTATAGGTGTTTCCGAAGGTACATGTTGAGTTGGCATAATTCGAGATTAGGATTTGTCACTCCGATTGTCGGAGAGGTATCTCTGGGCCCTCTCGGTAATAATCATCACCTAAGCCTTGCAAGCATGTAAATAATGAGTTAGTTATGAGATGGCGTATTACAGAACGAGTAAAAAGACTTGCCGGTAACGAGATTGAACTAGGTATTGGATACCGACGATCAAATCTCGGGCAAGTAACATACCGATGACAAAGGGAACAAAGTATGTTGTTATGCGGTTTGACCGATAAAGATCTTCGTAGAATATGTAGGAACCAATATGGGAATCCAGGTCCCGCTATTGGTTATTGACCGAGAATGGTTTTAGGTCATGTCTACATAGTTCTCGAACCCGTAGGGTCCGCACGCTTAACGTTTCGATGACAGTTTTATTATGAGTTTATAAGTTTTGATGTACCGAAGTTTGTTCGGAGTCCCGGATGTGACGAGGAGTCTCGGAATGGTCGAGACATAAAGATTGATATATTGGATGACTATATTCGGACACCGGAAAGGTTCCAGGAGTTTTCAG